>NC_142846.1:4242424-4545454 GCF_061612785.1 Hesperophylax consimilis
CATTTCGTTTTGTTGCCAAATCGAAAAAGGCTCGTTTTAAATCGTGGTAGAAAATTTATTCGTCAACATTAAAATTAAATAAAAATATCTTCGCTAGCGAATTTTTTTTCTTAATTTTTCGGGAATAAAAAAAGAATACCTTAATACAGTATTTTCACTATTTTTAACAATATATTTTATATAAAGGCTCTGAGAGAAATTATTTTTCTCAGTTTGATTATATACAGTTGGGACTCGATATAATAATAATAGTCCTACTGGCTCCAGACAGTTTGGATCGATACAGTTGGAACTCGATACAATAGTCCTACTAGCTCCAGACAGATTGGATCGATACAGTTGGAACTCGATACAATAGTCCTACTAGCTCCGGACAGATTGGATCGATACAGTTGGAACTCGATACAATAGTCCTACTAGCTCCGGATAGATTGGATCGATACAGTTGGAACTCGATACAATAGTCCTACTAGCTCCGGACAGATTGGATCGATACAGTTGGAACTCGATACAATAGTCCAACTGGCACCAGGTAGTTTGGATCGATACAGTTGGAACTCGATACAATAGTCCTCCTGGCTCCAGACAGTTTGGATCGATACAGTTGGAACTCGATACAATAGTCCTACTAGCTCCGGACAGATTGGATCGATACAGTTGGAACTCGATACAATAGTCCTACTGGCTCCAGACAGTTTGGATCGATACAGTTGGAACTCGATACAATGGTCCTCTGGCAGACAGTTTGGATCAATACAGTTGGAACTCGATACAGTAGTCCTACTGGCTCCAGATAGTTTAGATCGATAAAGTTGGATCTCGATACAATAGTCCTACCAGCTTTGAACAATAACATATGGGACTCGACACAATAGTTCTACCGGCTCCAGAAAGTTTGGATCAATAAAATTGGCACTCTTATGCGGTATTCACAAAACCGCTACTAGGGATTTTTATTCAGTGCAATCCAGCGAATTACATTGCGTGTTGGTATGTAAATATAACTTAATTTGACTTCTGTTGGGATTCGTTCTACCTTGGTTTTATAATTCGATGTTTTTTATTCATCACTCTAAATGCAGCGTTACGAAATATGTATCTTACTGTTGTGTGAACACGACTACTGGTCACTTGTCATATTTTATCAAGAACCGACGTTTCTTACATTGTCATGTATAATGAATACTTAGAAGTATGATTTCTGTGTTTTAATTAATTATTTTTTATCTCTGTTGCCATGTGATAATGGGTTGATGAGATTTGATATATAAGCTCTTGGCGTTTAGTTTTAGAGACAACTACATATTATGCAAGCGTTATTAATACCGGTAACCGGACAAATCCGGACAGTGACAAATAAACTCACTTTTTTAAACGTGATATAAAGTGATGAAAAAAAAATTCAATTAGTTAGATTAGGTTTATAGGTTGTTTTTTTTCATCACTTTTGTTAACTTTATATCACTTTTCAAAAGTGTGTTGTATTGTCTGTCATGGAATCATTAATACGAATCATTAACTCAATTAGGTATATTTGGCCAACAATCAATTATTACAAATATTAAATTTAAAAAAATGAATTCAAGAAGCATTGAATTAAGCATTACTAATGCTTAATTCAATGCTTCTTGAATTAATTTTTTTAAATTTAATATTTTTAATAATTGATTGTTGGCCAAATATACCTAATTGAGTTTATCCTAGGAGTTAAGGCATTGAAGGTTTCTAGAACCATTTGTACCCTTTACAAAGAAAACGTCTTCGGATTTATAACATTATAAAAGCCGCTATTCAAGAGTTTGGTTTGGAGGTTATTTTACATCCTTTTGTCATTTCCGCTTTCTCTACCCAACAATCTAACGGTAATATTCACGATTTTAACGGCTCTGCTCTTAAACTTGGCGTCCTGTCGTAGTTTGTGACATTAAAATGACTATATTAAAGCTCGATGGCTAACGACAACTTTGGTAGCAATGTTTTTCCTCTAAGATCATAAATACATTTATCTGGATAGTCTCTTTTACCGGTAGATAACTTTTTTTACGATAATATTACTTCATGTTTTTGAGGATCGACGGATCGTTTCAAAGTTTACCAGACATTTCAATGATCTGAAATAATTTACTCTTTGAGAATTATGAACTCCGCAACATGAAGGTGCAGAAAAATACTACAATCACTAAATACAACTCCATTAAAGTACTGCTCGACTATTCTTTTGTTGTTTAACGTTAGACAGCAAAATAAGTTGAAAATTCTCCAAAATATGGCAATGAGAACAATACTTGTGAAATAGGTTTTCAAAAGTAACTAAATGTTAAAGGAACTGAATTGGCTAACAGTAAAACAGTTGCTGACCTTGATCGCGATGGTATTTGTACAAGAAATAACAAATAACCTGCTACCAAAATACTTTTCAAACAAAATCATACACAACAAAAACAACTACGAACTATTAAAAATATGAAAATATACCAAAATGTATATTCTTGAACAGATATAAAAATTTCATTGTCCGCCTGGGGCCTAGTATTCAAAAAGTCTTGTAAATATTTTATCTAATTGACGAAATCAGTTTTCTTTCAAATCGGTATAGATTACACTTCAAAAACTAATAGTTTTTCTACGACGATATTTTTTTTTTATTTGGTACAATATTTTTTACATTTCAAAGTTTTCCAGTAATGTTGTCCTCACTGGGTGGCTTGCCCGTGCTGAGGCCTTTAATATCTAATACGTATATGAAATTAACCATTGCTCTCAATTTGACCCGCTTTTTGAAAACGGGTAATTTCCGTTTCCCGACGCTTTTCTTCGGGACAGGGTTAACGGCCTCCGTGGTTGAGATGTAAGCCTCTCGACTAGCAAGCCGAATGTCGCGGGTTCAAATCCCGGCGTGCGCATGTAAATTTTATTTGATTAATTTGTGTCATTTCATATAATATATATTATACTTGCGGCACGTTTCAGAGTGGAAGATACTCCCAGTATCGCCCTGGTGTGAGACCACCATTCAGAATTCAAACGTTGCTTAAAATGGATTTAGCCGTGTTTGGTGACCAGATCCGAATTGACAGGTACTATCCCATCTTCCTCTTTCCCATCTCCTTCCTCTCTCTAATATCTTCAGCCTCACAACATACCCAAATTGGGAATGCCATAGTCTCACTGGCTCCAGCGGTTGGGAGCAGTTGGGACTCTTGTGCGGTATTCACTAAAAACGAGACTGTCCCGTTCAAAACGTAAGACCACATTACGAGTCAGTAGTGCCGTCAAGTCTGGGGTCCGTGTGGCCATGTACATTGGTTGTAGATATTATATATATACAGGGTTTTCCAATAAGAGGTGTTATTTTGAATAGCCCGCTATTACGGTAGATGTTGCTTTTGAAGCTGTCATTTTTTGACATTTAACAAGTAGAAACTACGCCATTAATAAAAATGGAACGATACACGCTTCAACAACGCATTGAAATTATTAAAATTCACTTAAGTGAATCAAATGCAAATCATCTTAAGTGATGACGCCCATTTCCACCTCGGTGACTTCGTCAACAAGCAAAATTGTCGCATCTGGAGCTCTGAAAACCCAAGAGTTATTGTTGAAAAGCCTCTCTATCCTCAACGTGTGTGTTTGGTGCGGCTTATGGTCCGGCGGAGTCATTGGACCTTACTTTTTCGAAAATGAGGCTGGCGCAACAGTTACGGTGAATGGATTGCGCTATCGAGAGATGATTAATGATTTTTTATTGCCGGAATTGGATGGTATTGATCTGGACAACGTTTACTTTCAACAAGACGGCGCTACGTGCCACACAAGCAACGAAACCATTGATCTTTTACGGTTGAATATCAAAATAACACCTCTTATTGGAAAACCCTGTAGTATATACATAAATTCATAAGTGTTCCCATTCTTTTATCTCAGGTTATCAAATAGGCGTTGTATTTATCTTTGTTTCTCTCAATTTATCAGTAATCAATAGGGAGTAAACGTTTACCGCTTTAGATAACAAAATTAATCCAGCATCGTGCGTAGTTCAAACCCATTGCTCTCCTCAATTCATTTTTATCTACCTTATTAATATCGTTCCACCATCCAAACCAACTGGTTATGCAAATATGTATATATATGCAACGGTTTATATAAAAAATAACATGAATATAAGAGAGTTGATTAGATTGCATTAGTCACGCTTTGATTAAATCGATTTTCTAATCTAGCTGATTGATCGTCCTACACAATTAAAAAGTGATCGAAATTAATCCATGTAAATGCAAATTAGTTGGGCATTATAATGAGTTGAAAGTGCGAGTACTTAAAACAAACGCAGTGAAAGTAATTTAATATTTATCACATCAGGTACTATATTAAGCTGATTTAAGGCTCTAATAAGGGAGGACGGGGTTTGCTCTACGCTCACATTTGAATTATTTCTGATGAACGTATTACTAAAACCTGAAATGTTTCTAGAGGGATCCCTACGGATGTAAGTTATTTATGTTCAAGATTAATGAAAATGGGATCTTACCATTAAAGTATTTTTAATAAAACGGTTTGAAAATTTTATAAAACTAAATTAGCAGTAATCACCCGATTCTATTTTTCTAGACGATAATTTAGTAACTTCCCGAGGGATCCCTCTAGAAACATTTAAGATTTTAGTAATACGTTCATCAGAGATAATTAAAATAAACCCCACGGAAAGATAGGACGAAGTCGACCGTAGAATATTGTTTTTACACGACTTATGCCGTTTCTCTCTTTATTTTAAAGATTTGATAGGGCAAATTCAACCGCAGGTATGTCCAATACACCGGGGCCGCGTGTCACATATTTTTGTGCACGGCTAATTCACTTACGTCGTTAAGATTCTGGCTTTAATTTAGGGTATTGTCTCTTCTTAAAAAGGCTTTATAAAACGTCAAGCGCAGCAGAGTAGTTACTTCCTACTCATACGATCCTTTCTAACACATATACGAAGCCTTTGTCTGTATTGGTACATAAGCGTGAGTATTTTTTTTGTAGCACGTGACTGGTTAGGCGAATACATCGGAAGCATATGATGTATAAGGTGTTCTTGGTGGTGGAAACATTAATAACGTTTTATTTATGCGCTAAGATTATTATTAAATGATAAGAATGGCGTACTTACGTTTGCGGTATATAAGTACGGTTGGTTTAGCGCCATATCATTGACAAATTTGACTAGACATTTTGGACATCGAATCATTTTCATAAGTTAGGAGAACTCATTTTTACATTAAAATCATCAGGTAGAACTTTGTTACATTTATATCGACTGTTGAATAGCCAAGGCAAATAAGAATTTAAAAATAATTGTAATAACAAATTCTTTGTAGCCATGTGCTGGTTCAGATTGACAGAACATTGAAGGTTATGGTCGAGTATTTCCTAAGTATAAGAGGATAACTTTTTACACTGGCCCAGTAATTCACTCGATGTGAACCCTATAGAGAATTTTTGAGTCGTATGTACAGATAGGATAGGTAAATTGGATTAAACGATCAGGAAAATATGATAGAATCAGTCATTCAGGTCTGGTTTCGGAATAAGATGGAAAACTGCCAAAAGTTAAAAGATTCCATGCCGAAACGAGTGCAAACTGTCATTGAAGTCAAGGGAGGACATATTGTATCTTATCTATCCGTTTTAAGAGTTAATAATTCAATAGAAATTACCTTTAAAAATAACATAGGTGTATTTTTTAATAGCCCAAAACTTAAAAGTGTTCAAAGGGCGTATGTTATAAGCTATCGGATTCCACTGCGTAATACTAAAAGTCGGAACTTATTTCAGTGCAGAAATTCTGGTACTAACTACCATATGTATTCCTCATTGCCCAGAATACTTATGGAGGGAAATAATTATACAGAGTCAGTGGAAATCCTTATTAAAGATTGTTACTGAGATAGTTTAGTTATGATAAATATGTATTGTATTAAAATATAATTTTGATTTGATTGACATTTTGGAACACAAATTTGTCGTATATAAATTAAATTTTCCCCACAAAAATGCCTATTTTGCAATGTGTTATTTTTTATTTATTTTATATTTTTCATTATATTTGAACGATATGAAAATTACTCATAAAAAATGTCAAAATTGTCAAAAAGTCATTCGAAATTGAATTATTTAATGTCCTATACAGCCTATACATCATAATTTAAAACACAAATAAATAAATTAGCACGTATCCGTACTAGATATTTACTATACCTTTTGATATATTTTTTTAGTTTAGTTGGTTATTTTGGCTTCAAATCCAAATTCAAATTTAGTATGAAAAAGAGTGTTCCCTTAAATTCAAAAGATTGTTTTTGTTTGAGAGATTATTAGCAGCGGAATGAAGCCTGATAAATAAACAAACCTCTTTTAAACAAAGTTCAGACTGTTTATTCAGAAAAAAAGTTTTAAAATTACTTAAAGCCGCTCTCAAAACATTCACCTAGAAATCAATTTTTCAACACCATAGTATTTTAATATGAAAAGTTGATCTTTAGCGCCCCGGAGACGATCCATATCAATTGTCAATAGTTACGTCAATTTACATTTTTGATGCAATTGATAATTATTGCTAATTTATCGTTTACTGAGGCAATCGAATCGATCGACAATTATTTCTAATTTATCGTTTACTGAGGCAATCGAAGCGATTGACAATTATTGCTAATTTATCGTTTACTGAGGCAATCGAAGCGATTGACAATTCTTTGGACATCCCGTTGGCGGGTGGAATGACGAGTATTTTGATTGAAGGCGTAGATGCCATGGAAAAGCGCGATGATCGTTTCGCTGAGCAATTGTCAATCGTTTGTTCAATTGTTATATCTATAGAGCTCTTTGGAATTCAGTTTCATTGCGGAACGAAATTTGTTTTTACTTATAATTGTCCAGAGTTGTAGAAAGAACGATTATAACTGTTCGCATGTGGCGGTTCGTGGTCCTTTTCACTAGAGGTTCAGAATATTAAGAGAAGTTATTATATTTGTATACCCTCAAATTTTAATTCAAATTTTACGGATTTCTTTAATTTTTAATTTCAAGCCCCTTTTCACACCAACTCGCATTATTTTATAAAATCTAAACAACGCCATTCGCCATTGTACAATATTAGGTATAACTAACAAAAATAACTGGGACAAAATTATTAAATAAAACTGCTTTATAAAGACAAAATCTGTTTTACTCATAGACATATGAATATTAGTAGACCTGCCCTAAGTGATTAAAAGCGTATTATCCCCACTCCCCATACCGGTTCCATTTGAACCGGCTGTGCTGGCGTATGGCCTCAAGTGAAATTTGAAAACGTGACGTCATCATTCTTGTGCGAACTATGGTCGAGGCATCATCGGTTCATTTTACGAAATAACACGGCAATATTTTGACTTGTACTATGAAAACTTGTAAAAATAGATGTGAAAAAGAGAATAAACCCAATTGTCGTATTACATTCCATATATAAGCATTATTTTACTTTATTTTAAGCATATTCACATCGTATAATATAGATCAGTTTTAGAAACATATTATACTATCACATCGAGAAACGTCTGGACGCGAAACACAAAGCTGGTTGGTTGCTGGGAAGTAAATTATGAACATTTATAAAAGTGTTATAACTAAATACTTAAACGAAATATTCGACTCTGAAAATACAACCGAATTTTTTTGCCGAATTTGGACTTCGCAAATTTGTTCATAACGTGGCGAGTAATTTGCGCTCCCATGTAAAAATGTCTATTCATTCAAAAGCAGATTTTACTTTTAAGAAGTAAATGGTGATATTATAATGCGAGATGCCTATTTACTGTCAGATTGATTTATTGACGAATCACAGTCAGCCTTACGCCCTTCGTTCTTCAACAGTTGATTTTACCCCTCGCCATTATCTTCTCGTCTATTAATTCCTATGTCTGTGGTTTTACTAGTAGATTTACAAATGCCATTAAAAGCGAACGGTTGGAGAAACGCAGGAGCGAGAAAATAAAAATGTATTACGTAATGGTTCTATGGAGCAAATATTGTAATATATGTGTAAATAAAAATATCGTTTTGTATGAAGCAAATTCTTACATTTTTGCTGAAGGGGAAGTGCGGTATGATGGTTTGTTTGATGACTATTTAAGTACTCCGACGATTTGCATTCTCCCCATTTAGAATAAACCCCTCTAACTACTTCGTCTCTTACACTATGTCGTCTGCTTTGAATCAGTTTGCATTACATTTTCTGTACATTTTTAAAACATCTCTTGCAAGTTAATTTGCAAAGTAATTTCTCCTACGATATGAATTTATTGTTATGTATTTGTGTTACATTGCTTACTTCATATGAACTAAACCTATCTATTTAATTGTTCTGAAACGGGAAACCTTCCCAGTTGGACAGTCATAGTTCATTATCGTGTAATTGTATTCAGTGGCGGTTTTCTCTAAAGTGCGTTTGTGCGGCGAACCCCCATTAAAAATATGAGAAAATAAAACATCCTTGTTTTATAATAATATAAGCACATTATAGATAGCACGCTATTAAAATTTCGCCTTCAAAACCCGCGCCACCGAAAAATACGATGCCTATTCCAAATTTGTGCGAGTTAAAATCCGCGCCAAACTCTCCATACAAAATAATCTTAGCCGGTACAGACCCTATGACGGTGATATATACAAAATTTGGTCTTTCTTTGCAAAAATAAGACAAATTGTGTGCGCCGAACACGCGTTGTGATATCACGTGACCTCCGAACATTGACGAATGTAACCGAAGAAACCCGAGAACTTCGCGGCCGACGTTTAACCTTTGAACCATAGGGATGCAAGTTAAGTGTTATTTTTTTATGTTATATTATGGTATTTAACTTTGTAGTCATTTTTGTACATATTTTTGTTTTCTTGTTTCTGCATTTCTCCAACCGTTTGCTTATGGCATTTGTAAATCTACTACCTATTTTTAAATTTATTTCGTGCCACCTTTATTTGTTTTTTTTGATGTTTTAAAATATCTATTATATATTCTACGAAATTATTCTTCTCTAAAAAACAATAATAATTAGCAACGTACCTACATTGAGTGCTATAAAAACATTAAACAATTTAATTCCTATAAAACTTTTCTCATTATCTAATAATTGTGTCTAGGTAAAGTGATTTAAAAACAATAATATGTAGGTACCCCTCCCACTAACTTTATTTAAGTTGTGTGACTGCTGCCGTATTCGACTATTTGACGTAGGACAACAGTAAGTAAATTTTAATTAGATATGTTTATCTTCTCTTGAATTTCTGAACCCCCTGTTAAAAAGACCACGAACCGCCACTGATTGTATTTAAAAACAAAAAGTTGAGCACATAATTTTTAATTTTTTCGAAACATTGGCACAAAACATTGAACGTTTGGGGCGTGGCCATACACATCTGTGTATGCATACACAATGTTTTTGCTTTCCTTGGCCGTTGGAAAACATTCTAGTGCATGTGTTTTGTGTAAATGATTTGAAAATAAAACATTTTGTACGCAGGGAACCCGCCTTAAAAGAGTTCCAGTTGGTTGCAGTAGTATGTATTTTGTTTAATTGGCCGCTTAATAATTGCCTTCAGGGAATAATGTTTATCTTCCTACGACTCTAAATTCTTCCCCTATAATTATCCTATTGAAATTGCAACGCCTTATAACCATCTCCGTGCCAAAATAGTACTCGCAATACAATAAAATTCAAATAATATTTTATTTTTCTTTTCAAAATTGTTTTTTTAACAAACAATAAATTCGGTGTAAAATTACGACAAAATTTTTGGTTTAAATATAAAAAAAATACAATAACAATCTAACAATAATGTAATTCCCAATTCTGAAAAACTCCGCCCACTCTTACCCCTCTCCACTTCTTCCACTGTTCAATTGTAATCTATATTTATTTTTTTACTTTAGTATATACTAGCTCCTGATGAGGTGAACATTGTTCATGAAACATGTAGAGGTTATATTTATATTAAAGTGATGTAAACAAAGTTATTTGTTTATTATTCTAATAAAGATATTAGCTTTTAGCTCCTCGCCTTTTAAGGTGTAACTAACTAACCACCACGCCATTTCCCCGAAGGGGTAGGCAGAGAGGACGGACCGCCAAACAACTCGGTGTTGGCACACACTCCTTGCCTCATTCACATTCATACATCGTCTCATACATACTCTTCTATTATTCTGACTTTTGACATGGCCCGACTCAAGTATCTGACTCACTTGGTCGTGCCATGTCTTCCTCGGGCATCCCTAACTTCTTCTACCGTTCATATTTGCATCGTATATTCTCCTTACACTCCTTTCTTCCCTCATTCGCTCTACATGCCCAAACCATCTAAGCATCCCTTTCTTGATCTTACTCATTACGCTCACATCAGCCTTGAATTCTTTGCGAATCTCCATATTTCTTACACGATCATACATGGTTTTATCACACATACGCCTCAGGGATCTCATTTCTACAGCATTCAGTCTACTTTCATCCTTTCTCTGGCAGTTCCATGCCTCACTTCCGTACATCAGGGTAGGTACTAGCACTCCATTGTGGACTGCTAGCTTCGCTTCTTTGGATAATTTTTAGTTTAGTCCTCCATTAATGGAATTACCTGCATTTACCATTCTTACAATATCTCTGTCCGCCTTACCATCTCTCGTAAACATACTCCCTAAATACACAAACTCATCCACCTGCTCCAAGTATTCCTCATTCGCAGCTATATTGCACACTGTTTTCGTACTCTCTCTTTCAAACACCATTACTTTATTTAAGGTATATATTTAGTGGTTCCATGATAACTCAACACAGTGACAATTCAACACACTTTTAAAAAGTGATATAAAGTCATTAAAAACGATGAATTTTTTTTTTAACCTAACCTAACCTAACCTACTTAACCCACTTAATGAAGTTCTTGATTAATCACTTTCCATGACTTCATATAACTTTT
The DNA here is from genome assembly GCF_061612785.1 of Hesperophylax consimilis. Lineage (NCBI taxonomy): Eukaryota > Metazoa > Arthropoda > Insecta > Trichoptera > Limnephilidae > Hesperophylax > Hesperophylax consimilis. The sequence continues at coordinate 4,253,417 of NC_142846.1, forward strand.
TAAAGATGTGATGAATTTATCATTGTGATGATTTATCCGGTCACCATATTTAGGTAACTAAAATCGGTTTGAAAGGGTAGTCTAATAGTAGCTGTTTCTGTTGAAAGACGCAACAGAATAAATAACATTGTGAAAAACGTCAATTTTATAATATTTTTAGCCATTGAACGTTTCCAATTTCGTGATCCATTTTCGAAATCACGAAAGTTATAAAAAATGTTTTCGAAATCATCGAACAACATTGGGTTTTTCGAGTTTTGTTATTACATACGAGTACTCTCCACCCCATAATTAAACAATTCTCGTAGAAATGCGTCTACTAATTATGTTTAATTTCCAGTATAAAGTCGGGTCTCCAGCGACCAAATGTTTTCAAAACATCAAACAAACAGAGTGGGTCGGTGCCACTTTTTTTGTTTTGTTTTCCATCGGTCACGGAAACAAAAACATTGCGGTCCTACCCCATGTTTCGTGTTTGCACAATATGTGGTTGCATTTTTGTGGTAGTATTGATGCTGGAGACGTTAAGGCGTTAAGAGGAAGCTACAAGCCAAAAATGTGTATTTTTTTGGTATACCTTATATTGTAGGTAGTAGGCATTAAAATCGCTTGACAAACGGAGTCTAGAAACGTTCGATTTCAAGCACAAAACTGTTTTTTATTTATTTTGTAAATAATTTTATAAGTAAGCAAAAAAGTTAATCAAATGAAACTGTCACAGATAATCTTAGCTATAATGCTGTATTTTTTCAAAGTTGTTTCCTTTACACGCTCATACATTTCTATTGAAAAAAAATTAGTAGTTTATATTTTTATTGAGTAATTTATATTTTTATCTATATTCTACTCAAGCGAAACGATAGAAAAACCTTCAATTTATCTTAAGCATATTTTTTGGTTTTCATAATGTACACCAATTCGTTATAAAGATTAATCAAAATAGCGATTTGGCTTTAACCCATTTACGCCCAAGACTAAAGTAATCGTAGAAAAAATAATAAATTCATTTTATGTAGTAGGAAATAGAGTTTTTTAACAAAAATAAAAAAATATATTTAATTTTTTTTTATTTACTAGAAAAAAAAGTGCCGTGCTCAAATGGGGACACTGGGCACATTCAGTGTGGTATTTCTCGAAGGATGGTTTTTCAATACACAAAGTTTTTTTGCACTCCTCACGTGCCTTACTATGGCAAATAGTGCATCGCAACTGTTTTGTCAACTTCTCCGGAAAGTGGCCAAAACCATCAAACTGTAAATTGAGCACTACAGAGGCTGATGGGTGAAATTGTAGCTGGTCCATCTTCACGTCGTTACTAAGTATGTGTAGATCGAAGAGGTATGTAAATAACACCCACCACCACTTCTTGCCTTGTATTGAAGTTCGATACGTTGAAATCGACTGATCGGCTTGATCGACACCGTCCATGCCTCTGTTGTAATTCATAAATACTTGAGGAATATTTTCATCGATTTTCTTCTTTTCGATTGAGCTCGGAAGAAAATTATCGTAGTTTGTTCCCATTGTACAAACGCTGTTATCCAGCCAGCGAACAAACAATATTTTATTGACCGTGTTGAACCGGTCGTCAAAGTCAGCACGACTTTTCTTTTTCATCTCCTTGACGGGTGTGAGAGGAAATTTGCAGGTCCTACCCTCACGTACAGTTCCTGTAGCCAGATTCCCATAAATCCCGCAGCAATGCATAGCTAGTGAAAAAATTATCGAAGAACACAACATGGTCTCTAGGATCTGTGTTTAGCTTGTTCAACAGGTTTTTCACAACTCGTGTACTCAACGGCTCATTGGTGGGTATTTGCGACTTGCCGCAATAAATATCAAAATTGTAGCAGTAGCCATCAGCACTAGCGAGCATCCAATTTTTATAACCGAAGCGTACAGGCTTACCTCGAATAAATTGTTTCGACGGATGACGTCCAAAATATTTCACCATGGATTCATCTATTGACAGATTTGTGTGAAACACTCCCCATTGCATAAATTTCTTCATGAGAACCTCAGCAAGGGTTCGCATCTTGAACGTTTTAACTGATGTTTCAGCAGCTACAGTATTATCACAAAAATGTTGGTACTTTTTGATATCTAAAAATCTGTTTCTCGTCATTGCCTTAGAAACAACATGTACATTACAGTCCTCGTCTAAAGACCAAAATAGACGTTCGCGAGGCAAAGTGTGATAACCAGATAGAGATAGAATGCCCAAAAATGTTTTCAACTCACCAACGGTAATATTGATATCATGTTTATTGTTTTGTGATGCATACAAATCAGAATATTGAAGAATCATATCGATTACTTCCTGATCAAAAATCTTCTCGAAAATTGAAACAGGATTTTTACCTTTGAGATCAGTAATTAGGTTTTTGCATCGTTGTTGTAAATTATTCTCATCAAAAGGCATGTGATCGTAGCTAGGCTCGCATTTACGCCAACGGGGCCCAACATTGCATCGTTGCCTTCTAGCGGAATTCGACAAAGGCTCTTCATCAGAACTGTCCCAATCTTCTTCGTTTCTGTTTACAAAAACTTCGATATTTCCAGGAATATCTCTTGGCATGTCATTGGTAATAATATTGTCTTCATCGCCTTCTTCTTTGTCAGTGAGGATACTTGTTTCTGGGGGAAGAGCAACGATATCAAAATTCAACATCTGAGTCCTCTTCTGCCATAATAGTATCAAGGGCCTTCTGGAGTCCATGATAGTTATCGCTTACTTCAAATTGCCGTTTTGACATATTTATGTGCAGTCAAAACTCTGTAAAAAAAAGAATATTTTACTCTTTATGTGCCCACTGTCCCTATTTGGGGACACCAACAAAAAAAAGTAGTTCACAGTTCAGTAAATTATATATTTTAACTTATCAAATTTTTATTCCAAAGTAAACAAAGTGTTCAATAAGATTATGTAGAAAAATTAAAAATTTACGAACGTAAACATATAAAAAAAATACTTACATTTGGTAATCACCGCGACTCTGAGATTCAATTTATTTATGACACTAAAATACTTTTTATAAATGGTGTTATCCAAAATGTTTGATATAAAATGTAAGACACATCAATTAACTCGACAATAATGCACTGTTAGCAAAACTTACCACATTAATAACAAAATGGTGGGTAGATTTGAAGGTGTCCTCGTTTGGGCACGGCAGGCGTAAATGGGTTAAGCTTCAATAGCGCGTGTACTTTTTACGTCCAAAATATGTTTTTCAAAACGCATGTTTTTACCTGTCACAGGAGAAATCTATATAATATAGGTAGATAAAAACGCGTATTCGAATGCAACGTTGTATCAAAAATTCAAAGCAATCGGTGAAGTACTTTCCTAGTTTTAGGATTTTCAAAAAAAGAACATTTACATTTTTCTATATGTAAAGAAAATAGGTTTGGCTGTTTTGTGGTTGTTACTTTTGAATATATATACAGGGTGTATCGGCACGTACCCGACAAACTTTAACCAGATATTCCTTAGCACATTTGGAGTAAAAAATGTTATGGGCACTTTGCTGTCCGGTAACATTTTTTTTTATTAAAAAAAATATTATTCTTATTTTCACCACATGTCACCAATGTTTTATCCTTTGTCAAAGTTTGAAAACCCATCTGGCTTTTACAATCACAACAAAATGGCACGGCACCATTCGTCTCATTATTATTTAGTGTGTATGAAAGAGCGAGCACGCTTTTTGACACACTTGCTAATAACAGCTGTTGAACACGAGAAAAAATGCCAATGACACTGACGGAGTGTGGATTTTTTTTATTTTTTTTGTTTTTAAATTGGAAAAAAATGTTGCCGGACAGCAAAGTGCCAATAACATTTTTTACTCCAAATGTGCTAAGGAATAGCTGGTTAAAGTTTGTAGGATACGTGCCGATACACCTTGTATACAAATTCAATATATATATTTTGAATTTGTTTTCGTGATAGAATGAATGCATATCTTGTAAGCGGAAATTAACCCAATTCTCTACATCCGATCGAGCTGGAATTCGGCAGATAGTCTCGTTGCATTGCATTTTATTAACTTTTGGTGGCAATCGCGCGCACAAACGCAGACATATAGGCATTTCTCTGAAATCGGATGACTATACAATAGTTCTTATACGAGATAAATGTCAATACTAAATGAATAAAATTGGATTTAGCACAGTCGTTAGAGTCGTTTACTCCAGTCCCTGGGGAAGAAGGTTCAATCCTCAATCGAAACAATATATATTTTTTTTAATTGGCTACTAGCCGGCCAAAAAGAAATGGCGCAACTAGGTTGACAATTGAAATTAGACATATTATTGTTTTTTTTTAATAGTGAATAAATAATTTATCTACTGTGCCTAATTTTTTTATAATAGTGTAATATATGCATGTCAAAAATTGTACGTAGTTTTGAGTCTACATTTATTTAATAATATCATTTGCTTTTTTTTTCACAAAAATTCAATTTTTTGTTCCAAAGTTTTCTTATTTATTCGCTGTCTGACGTCTCTAATTCCCCGGGTGTTGACGGATTTTGTCTAAAAAAAGAAAGATTATGAGAAAACGTTGACAAGGGAAAAAAAACTACGTGGTAAAGGAATTTCTTCTACCGTGTTCTAAGACGATTAGCGTGGAATCCGATATTAGAAAAACGCTTTGACATGTGTAATAATACTTACTATTTTATTAGGTACTATGTCGTAATACCATGACGACAGAGCTGAGAAAATTGCGATGGACATGTTTGTTTTCAGTTTCATTATTGCTGGATTACGTTGATTTTTGTTTACTTTTCAAAATAATTATGTTTATTGGACAAGGTTGTTATAAAATAAAGCACGTATTAATGATATAAAATTACTCTCGGTCAAGGCAATACCCATTTTCTCACGTTTCTCACAAATCAAATCTCATGTGTTGTAATTTGATAATGTCGTTCTACTCGTTCTCTAAAAACTGTTTTTATTTCAGAGTTCCTATCAATATTACGGGTAAAGTTTTGCACACATCACAATCACGTTAGAATAAACCTTAGAAAAAGTTGAACCAATCCAATTTTTTTGATTACTATTAGATTATTAAGTTTGTACTGAATACACAAAAAAAAGTTTTCGTTTAGCGGATATGTGACGTTGCGCTCCCCCCCGCTTACCTCAAAATTATTTTTATTTATTGACTTACCATGTCCAATTACAACACAATACACATATTACACGAAGTTAATACAAGGAGAAATTTTACAATGTAGGATTTATTTTTTTAAATCACAGCCATGACAAAAATGGGGCACTAAAAACAGTAAATATCAAATCAGGGACAAAGTTTTGATGGAGTTTACGACTTCTGCCACATCAATACAAAGTACTAATGTAATGTTTTTAGGAGCCACATCAAGCAGGAGAAAATATACATATTATAAAATAAATATATGCATGTGACAATTAATTACTTAGTAATTTGTAACCTTAAATGTACAACCTAAAATAAAATAAATACTTGGATTACTTGAAAAAATGCTTACAAACACACCAACAAACCACTCACCAAAAGCAATTAATAAACTGACTTTTCTCCAAACAGACGTGTTGTCTATTTTTACTACTCGAGACGCTGAGGCGGCAGTCACACGGCTGCCGCTGGCTCAGCACATTTCGCACACCAATGATACTATGTTATAAATAGGTAAAGCGTTCGTTCATTATATAGGTATTTTTAATAATATCCCATTCTCGTCACTATAGTTTACCAAAGCCTCCTTCAGGTTTTCGTGTTTACATTATTTGGGTGACTTTATCCATTAATCAAGCAGCCCTCGCCTCTGCGTTCAACATTTTCAATGAAGGTTGCGTTTTGTTATATTTCTTGATCAATTGATAACTGCGTTTGATTAATGATTCGTTTTTCCACCTACAGCTTAGCTAGGTTTTACGTAAATTCCTCAATGACATTAAGAACAAAATCTAGCTTTTTTTATTCCTCACATACCTTTTTTTTTTTTTATAGTGAATACCTCACAAGAGTCCCAACTGCTCCCGTCTGGAGCCAGTGAGACTATGGCATCCCCAATTGGGGGATGTTGTGAGGCTGAAGGTAAGTGGGGAAGGGAAAGAGGAAGGTGGGGAAGTACCTGGCTATTCAGATCTAGTCACTAAACACGGCTAAAGCCATTTGGAGCAACGTTTCAATTCTGAATGGTGGTCTTACACCAGGGCGATACTGGTAGTATCTTCCACTCTGGAACGTGTCGCAAATATTCTATATATTATTTTAATTAATTAATTGTGTAATAACACAAATTAATAAAATAAAATTTATTTGCGCACGCCGGGTTCGAACCCGCGACCTTCGGAATGGCAGTCCAATGCGTTACCACTGGACTATGCCGGCCGTCAAACCTACCCGTATTGTAACCTAACCTAACTTTTTAACCGCATCTCCATAAAATGGCCATATATCCCAATGAAGGATGTAGAGTGGAAGGGGATGAGTAAGATGAAGGTTCGGAAGTACTTGGCTTTATCAGTAATCAAGGCTAAAACCATTTCAAGCAACATTTGGTGCTCTCTCACCAGGAAGGTACTGAAAGTGTGTACGACTCTGGTTTACGTAAATAAATCTGTTTTAAATTGTGTTTCTTTTGTTATTGATACAACGATGATACGAGAAAGCGGACATTTTATGTATTCTCTCACATTTTCAGCCAAAATAAGTTTTCTTATTTTGGCCTAGTATCGTTCAGAAGACCGGTGCTGAGAAAGCTTGAATTTAGTGAGGTGTTAAATTCCAAGAATATTGTGGGGATTCGAAGACAATATTTTTTCAATTCAGGGTCACTATACAGGGTGTATCGGCACGTACCCGACAAGCTTTAACCAGCTATTCCTTAGCACATTTGGAGTAAAAATGTTATGGGCACCTTGCTGTCCGGTAACATTTTTTTTAATAAAAAATTTATCATTCATATTTTCACCACATGTCACCAATGTTTTATCCTTTGTCAAAGTTTGAAAACCCGTCTGGCAATATTTTGTTCGAGTTTCGTTGAATAATGCACGTACGTACCTACGTTGGCGCGCTTATACAATCACCACGAAATGGCACGGCACCATTCGTCTCATTTTTAACTATTATTATTTAGTGTGTACGAAAGAGCGAGGACACTTTTTGACACACTTGCTAATAACAGCTGTTGGACACGAGAAACAATGCAAATGACAGTGACGGAGTGTGGATTTATTTATTTATTTTTTGTTTTTAAATGGAAAAAAATGTTACCGGACAGCAAAGTGCCCATAACATTTTTTACTCCAAATGTGCTGAGGAATAGCTGGTTAAAGTTTGTCGGGTACTTGCCGATACACCCTGTATATTTAATTTTTCTTGAATAACTTTTGAAGGTTATACAATCTTAAAATTTATATTTTTAAAATGGGATATGTTGTGAGGCTGAAGGTAGTGGAAAGGGAAAGGAGATGGGGAAGAGGTGAGGGAGTACCTGGCTAGTTAGATCTGGTTACCAAATACGGCTAAAGCATAGACATATGAATATTAGTAGACCTGCCCTAAGTGATTAAAAGCGTATTATCCCCACTCCCCATACCGGTTCCATTGGCGCCGGCTGTGCTCGCGTATGGCCTCAAGTGAAATTTGAAAACGTGACGTCATCATTCTTGTGCGAACTATGGTCGAGGCATCATCGGTTCATTTTACGAAATAACACTGCAAAATGTTGACTTGTGATATGAAAACTTGTAAAAATAGATGTGAAAAGGAGAATAAACCCAATTGTCGTATTACATTCCATAAGTAAGCATTATTTTACTTTATTTTAAGCTTATTCACACTGTATTATATGGATCAGTTTTAGAAACATATACTATCACATCACAATGTAGCGATTCTCAAGTGTGCTCATCGTTGTTTACTGGGGTAAGTAAATTATGAAACATTTGTAAAAGTGTCTTAACTAAATACTCTGAAACTAACTACGACTCTGAAAATAGAAGCTGCCTTACTTTGCCGAATTTGGACTTCGCAAATTAGTTCATAACGTGGCGAGTAATTTGCGCTCCCATGTAAAAATGTCTATTCATTCAAAAGCAGATTTTACTTTTAAGAACTAAATGGTGATATTATAATGCGAGATGCCTATTTACTGTCAGATTGATTTATTGACGAATCACAGTCAGCCTTACCCCCTTCGTTCTTCAACAGTTGATTTTACCCCTCGCCATTATCTTCTCGTCTATTAATTCCTATGTCTGTGAGCTAAAGCCATTTCAAGCAACGTTTCAATTCTGAATGATGGTCAAAACACCAGGGGGATATAAGGAGAGTATCTTCCACTCTGGAACGTGCGGCAAGTATAGCTGTTTAAGTCGTTATTTTTCAAGTTTCCTAACATTCAAAAGGTAAGGTATTCATTCTGAAAGGCAACAATCCTTATGCAAATATTATTTTTGTAAATTCTTTCAGCCTCACAAATCGTACAATTATAATATACTGGATTTTTGCTAGTATTATGTAAAACGATAGTCACATAGTCACATAGATAGTCACATCAAAAACCAGTTCAAATATGTATTAGCCCTCCGGCGCCTTTTATGACCTTCCGAATAGAATGTGGAATACGGAAGCATGCAATTAAAATACCTCTTTGGACGTTTTCAATTACATATTTAACGACACAGAAAGATACGTGGCATTGGCGAGATCCAGGAAATTACACGCCATTGATATTTTGATTACGTAATAATAATCGAGCAGAATAAAATTGATTTATTTTATACTTAAACGATTCTCTTGAAATTAAATAAACCGTTTTTAAAAACCTGTTTGTAATTTTTGTGTTTTAAGGGTTATAGGTCATTTTGTAACCTCTTTAAAATATTTCAACTTTATTTTTAAGTATTAATATTATTGTTAAAGAGAGAAAAATATTTCCGGGAAACGAATAACCTACTTATTGGGGACAAAAATTTCGTAAAGAGCCAACGATGAGATCGTTTCCGTAATTCGATATTTCAATTATAATAAATACTCTTGAAATTATTTTGTATCGGTAGGTACCCCCACAGAAGAGTACCTAGAACCTACCTAAGTAAGTATGGTACTGTAATGTACTGTTGTATTGTTAATTGTCTTCTTAAATAGGAATTTTGAATAAATACTTCGGTCCGTCACAGATAATCTGATAATTACAATGAACATCTTGCAGGACATATGTCCGTCATATGGCGTGGGAAGGAACTCGAACTGAGCTGCCGGCCTGGAGATCGGTTAGCATCGGTTGTACTCGTAATCATTCGGTTACAGCCGACATGATATCTCTGTCATGTGGCGTTAAAACTGCCACCTATGGAAATATCTTAAAACTACCTTAACCAAATACCTGTACCGATTGAAACTTCAACTATTGAATTAATTATCGACACCACAGATACGGCATATGAAAGTGAATCGAGCAAGGCCTGTGTGCCAAGACAGTTGTATGTCGTTCCATCCACTCTGCGTAACATGCCCAGAAATGACACGGTAGTTAGTAAATACGTTTTTTTATTATTGCATTATTCAGCACTACAGACTTCTAAAGAAGAGGAGTATTTGAGGGCGTTGAAAATTTCCGATGTTTACCCAATCTGTAATGAATGGAGTATTATCGTGCCTTTATTGTAGCGTGTCGGGTAGTATGCAATAATACTCTGTTGTGATCTATGTACTGGTATTTATTGGGGAGCTGCTTGTAGCAAAAAAGAGGGCGCACAACTAACGTGCATCGCCTTTTATAAGATCTTGCAAGAATTCCATCTCGCTTGCACTCGCCCACATTCGTACAGACATCACACAATCGAATGGTTTTTGCATAAAAATCCTATTGATTGCAGTTAGTTGCAGACAAAGTTTTCAGCCATCGTCTTCATTGTTAGAATTTCATCTTTGAACGATCTTCTTTCGTATGGTGGGGGGTCAGAGGGGGACATCTAGATCTGCGAGCCATTTTAGGGCCTCAGGCGTCGCCATGTGGACCTCATCAATCCCGCCGGGGAATGAATGGAGCGGGCATTCGTTGACCACATGTTCGGTAGTCTGCACCGCACCACATTCACACATCGCCGACTCTTTAAGGCCCCATCTGTGCATCATGTGGGCACAGCGGCTATGGGAGCACCTTAACCTATTGATGGCGGACCAGGTTTTGCGAGGCAGTGAGAACCCAGGCTGTCTCTCGGTGGGGTCCTGAACGATGTCTTTGAACGATGATTCATTACTAAATAATAATGTTTGAAAGTAAATTGACCATCTTGAAACTTTTCTTTTGTTCGAAATCTGTGATAAAATGTAGGCATCTATCATCATATTTATATTAAAGTATAAACATCAAACTGACAGAACTCTTGTGGCAAATAGCGCCTGGCGCTCAACAACATGGCCGGATGCCAACTACAGCCAGCACGGTCTTAAAACCGAATTTTCTTCTCCTATCTGAATGAGGCTTCATATGGAAATTCTGCAAAACACCAGTAATGTGTGGACATCTTCGTTCAGAGTTGGAATTCTATTTTTATACGCACAAGAATTGGTTTTCAATTTACATATTTTGTGTGGAAAAAAAATAAGGAATGGTTTGGGGTCCATTCGTGAACCCACTATTGACTACTCATAATAATTAATGGATAATTTCTACAGCTTCCAGTTCGTGGGAAAATCGACTCAATGGCGCCTGAAAGTAACTTTAATCATAGGGTTAAAATGGCGGTAAATAAGGCATTTACTTCACGGGTAGTGTTTGATACTCAGCGGTGGTGAAACAGATATTAATTTTTTTAATAATTTAATCAGTTAAACCTCAAATTGTACTATTTAATTATTGAATACAATATTAGCGATTCTTAAACGAAAATCTGAAACAGAAAAGATACGGTCACATCTAGGACTTGGACCTAAGACCCTCGTCTTGACCGGGGCGCCCCGTATACAAGAACAACCCTCCGCGACCTAGAAAATTAGGCCCCCATCGCTTATTTCCACTATTTGAAATTTTAAAATACTGCATATAATATGGTGCTACCTGCCTGAAGAAAATTTGAAAAAAGAACCGTCATTGAGATAGTGACGTTTCTTTGGACAAAATGTGTAATTTCTTATTAGAAATAAAAAAATGTTACATAAATATTATTAAGGTTTATCATTGAGGCCCCGTAGTAAACGTTCAAAGGGAGATAGAGAAGAGAAAGGAGAATGTTAGAAGGAGCGCGCTAATATTGAAAAACGATAATAATTAAGCGAAAAAGAAAATATTTATTAAAATTTTAAATATTTCACGACTCGTTTGAAATAGAGCAAAAATCTCTCGAAACATGCTTTAGTTGCATTTAAAGATACACTGTGTATTTTTTATGAGGGAATTTCATATAATTAACTTTTCGGCATAACGAATGTATAGATATTATCTTAAAAAAAACTGTTATAAATCGGTAGAAATTGGGTATGCAGGGGTTTAAGTAAGTATATTTAAGTACCTATGTAATTAAGATGATTTTTAGCACCTATATAATTCGCATGGTGGGGAACCAGATGCTTTGGACCTCTCGGCCATCTAACCGATTAGTAAGTTCGTAGTCACTGTAAAATATCAAAATTGGTAGAAATGACCTTACCAAGCGCCCTCTTAAAATTATCCGCATTGACGTAGAATTCATGGAGCACCATGTTCTGTTGATACGCAATATTAATCTATATTGAACTACTCGGCGGTAGACGAGTGGGCAGTACTTTCATCTACGCACAAACAAATTGTGCTATTTTCGTGCGATCAGTTGCTGTCGTTTTAAAACCGTTCAAAAATACCGAGAAATATAAATTTATTTTCAAACTGTATTTAAATTTTAAGCTTTATTTTGTAATTACAGGTAATTTATTAACTTGGCAATTCCTTTCTTCGACGTGTGGTTGTCTGTTTTATTACAATAGGTTTTTTTACGTTAAAATTTTGTTTGTGTGTATGCGGGTTTGTGTGTGTGTGTATATATGTATGGGCATTGAACAGTTTATATTATTGATATATTTATGACTGTAGATTGCTTTCTTCTGAATTTACTAAAACCCATTCAAATTTTGTTCAGCCTTAAAGCAATACAGCCAGAAGACATACAAGTATATATTCTATGTTATGATACCCTTCCGTAATTATAGATTAGTTCGGCCAAATACTGTTGCCAAGTAATAGGGATATCAATCTTTTTTATCTGAAATTGTCTGAAAGTCGTAATCCTTCAATCCTGCCTGAAACTGCATATTATCACACCTGCCATCTAGCCACTGAAGTATAAATATCCCGATCGATATTCAGTTGAGTTCACGCTATATTAATTACCTTTACTTATGGGTACCTATTAGAACAACAGGCTTCACGAATGTAAAGTTTACCCTTCACTCTGACGTCACGATTGTTTGCGTGTTCCAAAGTGTGAAGATACTGACGATAACGATTTCCCGGTAACTACTTTGATGGAATGTTTCCCTTCCTATTTGAATGTGTTCCATTTTTGAAGAGTGCGTACTAAAGAAGAACAAAGCTTTATGTAGTAACGGTTGACTTATTGGCGGGAAATTAGTAGGGAAAACTAGGGTAAGTATGCTTCGAGATTTGTTCGGATTTCAGCATTGTTTTGAGTTATTTGCATTTTAGTTGTTCCTTTAGTATTGCATTGCGGTTGCAATTATCTTCTTCAAAGTCAGTGCATTATATTATGTGAAGTGTGTAGAGCCTATGTTTCTTCCAATAATCTTTTACGAACTATTGTTTATTTAATATTAATTGAGTCTGCCCACGTAACCGGAGCATATCATGACCGTGCTGTGACCGAGCCAGCGGCGTTACGCTCTTTTTGCTGTTGCTTCTACCTTTCCCATAATTCACGGCTCGGTCATAGCACGGTTATTGTATGTTCCGGTTATGTGGGTAGTCTACTTTAACATGCTAATTTTGGTTGACGGTGCATGTGAAATATTAAATATTCGCGTAATGCCACCGCCATCTTTAAAACAAGCCATGCTGTTGAAAGTTAAAGACACTGACAGTTTGACAGTTGACAGACCTGTTTTGGGGCTTCTTGCACTGGGTTTAGCGGAGTTTAGTACTAAAATTTGCTAAACCCAATACAAGAAGTCCAAAAACAGGTCTCTTTAACTGTCAGTGCATTTTCTACAGCATGGTTTATATTAATATAGATGGCAGTGGTAATGCTTATTCATGTTCAATGACTTTTTATTTAAAAAAAATTGCAAAAAAGTAGTATTTTACTTTACTTAATCGTTTTTACTTTATTCTAAATGTGTATTTTTTGTTCAAATGTTTGACAGAATAGATGCTAAGATGTATTAGAATGTCTCATATTAATCTATAATTAGAATAGACGACGCGCGTGGTTTAACTGAACTAGGGCCAGTGGACATATAGCGCATTTGAAATACACAGAAAATATTGCAAACTGAACAAAAGTACTAAATCCGTATCGTATATTTTTTTCATAATAATATTGTTACTTGGTCATACTGTTGGATCTTTTCTGTTTTTTTCCTTTTTGACAGTTTGTCCTGCAAATCTGATTTCACATCTGTAAATTCTAGTTTTCTTTTGTACCTTACTACCTAATCAATGCAAAGTCTTTTTACCTAAAAGCAAAGCTTTTGTACAGTTTTTATTAGTTATTTAATTTGTATCTTTATAAAGCACCTTTTAGGGCGATATTGCACAACAATAAAACAACAAGCACCTTTTAGGGTGATATGTTTAATCTGTTCTTAAATCCTCGAGTCGATATCACACAATTTTTTTAAGCTATTTTGCGTTAGTTTCGTCATTGTTGACGTCAAAATTCAATTAATGACACAGTGACAATGATATTTACTGTATTCTTATTTATCGCATTTTCTATTGTGATAAAATTTTAAACCTCACCGATAACATTCAATACCGGTCTCTTTCCCAGTAAAGGTACAGTTATCTTAATTTTCGTAGAATGCATTTATTGTGTAGAGACATAATACCATAAAATAGCATTCAAATATAGAGTTAAATGCTAGTATCTAGCTCTTTTATAAGTGTGCGGTCGGGTTTTCTGCTCTCGTGAAGAAAATTCTTTAAAGTTTGCCAAAAAAAGTTTCATTTGCAAGCTGACGAGAAATTTTGGTGATATTTCTAATAGTGTTAAATAATAGTCTTACCGAAGAATTAAACAGAATAACAGATTTTTTATTATTCAAGAAAAATGTTAAATTATATTTAAAAAACCGAACACGCGTAAACATCATTAACAAAATGCAGTAACTTCATTATCATACACTCCATAATATTATTTTTTACTACTACACCGAACTCAAGAGCTAGTTCTCTTCATTGGTGTAGAAATACTGAAAAATAAATATATTTATATACATAACGAGTTGTTTGGCGGTACGTTCTCTCTACCTACCCCTGTGGGAAAACGGCGTGATGGTTAGTTAGTTAGTTAGGTAGTTAGGAGTTTTTGTTTTTGTAATTTTTTGTTTACTGCGAGTAGAACACATTTTGGCCTTTGAAAGAATTGATTATTTTAAGTATTTTTATAAACCCAGAAAATATTGCTTTGAAGCTCAAAATCTCCTTCTTACGAACCTATTTTAGGTTATGGTTTTGTTGTTTAATTAAATTCTTTAGAAAATGATCGTAAAATATTTCAATAATTATGGCTTAATTTCACAATAAAATAAAACACGCTTTTTGACGATGTTTTTTTCTTGCTTAAACCTAAACAGGCGACTGGTGTTAAGCGGGAATTTAAACCTTATCGCCATCTACATAAGGGGTGTTATTGTTAACGTCAGGATTCCAAATGTTACACGACGTGGTGCATCGCCTTAAAACACCCAGCGTTAGATTAAAGGTTTTTCATTTTGGGAACTCTCTGTGTCCTTGCACGTAACAGTTTCATGACTATATGCAACTAAGCTTATGGGTGTCTGATCTGTTGCTCATAGCAAGCATATTGGGTCTTGACTTTGAAGACGTATTATTCTTCTTCGTAAACCTTCTGGTATCCAGCGTTGTATAGAGGCTTATTTCGAATATCTAACGAATTGGGAAAATAATTCGTTATTCTTGGTACCTCGTAGAAGTCATCTTACTATATAAATTATCTATAAGTTGTTTCTTGTATCACTAAGTTACTGAACATCCATTTAAATCGTGATATTATTTTATAACCATTTTTTAACGTATTTATACGGAAAATGGTTTAAATTTTATGACTTGCAATAAATATGATTCATCGATCATAATCGCTTCAGATTTGAATAACCGTAAACAATGAACATATCCTGCTTAGCTACAACTGATTTTCATTTCTGTGAAACATACAATCATACTATGACGATCACAGATAAATGTATACCATTCTTTACGTAAAAACATTCAAACACCAATAATAATTTTCATTAGAGTATATTTCATATAGCATCTTTTTGTGACCAATACTTTGTTATATCTCCAGCACCGCTCAGCTGATGTCGCGCCGCATTCGAATTTCGATTTTTCGCACCGTACCGGATGTAACGCCATTGTGACGTAACAGCCTCCAAGTTCAAGGACCCTCCCACCCCCACGCTTCCGTTTCAACCCCCTCCATCCCCCGCCGCGCCACCCCCACCCATGTGGCCTCCGGTCTGTGGATTGTAGAATATTGGCGACCCGAGTAGACTCAGGCTGTGTTGATGGTTAGTTTGCGAGACATTCGCGAGTACGCCGGTTGTACAGTGCTGTGTATCTATCCTCGATCTTGACTTTAAACGTACTACGTCAATTCGGTTGTTTCGGCAGTCAGGTCAACTTTAAAATATACGATATCGGGAATAAATTCAATCTTATATGGAATAATACATGAATATGTTTAGTGTCTAGTGAAAATTTACTTTAAATTTGATGTGATGATGAAAAGCAATACAATTAATATTATCGCACATTCTGCGTCAATTTGTTTGTTTCATCAGTCATTATTTAAAGTTTTAACTGTACGACGTCGTGCTTATATTAAACCTTAACAGGAATAGTTCACAATATGCCAAATACAAAGTGAAAATTCCATTTAAACTTTGCTAAGTTTCATCATATTTATTATTATTATAATGATGAAATATCCATGCTAATGTATTCTAGATGATTTAGTAACGTAAATTGCATGTGAATTATCTTGCTTTTACATCAAATTGCACTTTTTGCACAATTCCGTCACGGTATAAAACATAAATAAATCTAATAGGATGGTGTTATAAAATGATTTGTTTTCCTATTTATTATTATTTTAAATGCCCAACGAAAGGTTTTAGTTTCATTATGCCGTGGTCAAGCTTAAATCAAAGTTTAACCTTTTTTGTGAACGCCGCATTAGAGTCCCAACCGTCTGAGCCAATGATACTATGACATCCCCAATTTGGGGAATGTTGTGAGGCTGAAGGTCGTGGAGAGGGGAAGGAAATGGGGATAAGATGGTGGGAAAGTACCTGACTATTCATATCTGGTCACCAAATACGGCTAAATCCATTTTAAATCAATGTTTAACTTTCATCATGGTGATATTGAGAGTGTCTTCCGATCTGGAACGTGCCGCAAATGTAGTATAATATTTCGAATTAATTAATTTATACAATTTTCTAGCGCACGCTTGGATTTTTATGCATAAAATAGGTGATATAAATGAAATAAATTTTTAAGTTTGGAAAGCTCATAGATAATAGGTTATAAAAAATTATTGCTTTCAGATTTTATATCCACGTGTAAAATCTTGTTAGTTAACTTTATTGAAGAAGTTTTTAGAGTGTAATGTTTTGAAATAGTCTTTATGTAGGACACTGCGGAATTTGTGAAAATAAATCAAGCATTTTACTGCAGCTTTGCATGGGCAGAACAGAAGTTAATATGAACTAGTTAGGAGTGTTACTTAATTTAGACCCGGCTTTTCAGTTTACTACGAAATCTTTTATGTGGATATGGGGAGGGGAAGGATATGGGGAAGAGGAAAGTACCTGTCTATTCAAATCTCGTCAAAAAAACCATTTCAAGCAACATTTCAATTCTGAATTTCCGTATTTTACCAGGATTCGATACTTCGGATGAATATACATCGAATTTGGTTTTAGTTTTGTGATATAACTTTTTTATTTGAGCAAATTAAGTCTAAAGTTGATTTATTTAGGTCAAATTTAAAAAAAATAACAACCCTTAAAAAATATGTTTATTTACTAACATACATCTGATGATTGATGGCAATCACGTACGCACATGTGGTAAAAATGAACGTAGCTAGAATGCATTGTCATCGACAACGAGACTATCTGCCGAATTTCAGCTCGATTGGATGTCGGGAAGTGGATAATTTCTGCTTCCAAGATTTGCATTCATTCATTCCATGTGAAATTCAAATAGATAGTATTTTTAAAATGGAGCTATGAGGTTACTGCCATCAGATTATTCTCTTAAAAACAGCGCTACGAGGTTACTGTCATCTGATTATTCTCTTAAAAATAGAGCTATGAGGTTACTGTCATCTGATTATTCTCTTAAAAACAGCGCTACGAGGTTACTGTCATCTGATTATTCTCTTAAAAACAGAGCTATGAGGTTACTGTCATCTGATTATTCTCTTAAAAACAGCGCTACGAGGTTACTGTCATCTGATTATTCTCTTAAAAATAGAGCTATGAGGTTACTGTCATCTGATTATTCTCTTAAAAATGGCTCTATGAGGTTACTGTCATCTGATTAACTCTCTTAAAATGCGTCGAAACGTAGACCCGGCTCCAACAGTTTTTGAACCCTATAATTACTTGCCGAATAAATGGAAAAAGTTAAAATAAATATATCGAAATGTTCAGATAAAAAAAAGGTTTTTTTGCATTCTCTATGCGATGCAGTTACACCAGTTTCTCATTTATACCACTAGTTTCCGGACGCCGTGTATTTATTATGAATTTAATGTGAAATAATTTAGTTAAGTAACATTTTATTGCGCACGCCAGGGTTCGAACCTGTGACCGACGGATTTGTAGTCGAGAACAATTAACAACCCTCGAATACGGAGGCCGTCTTTAGGTAGAGTTTATAGAGCCAAGATATATTATTTGTTTTCCTGTTGTTGTTCTACTAAATGACGCGATAGTTAGATAGTTAGTTTATCCTGTCATTTATTTGTTCTGTGATTGACCGCAATTGGTTCAATGTCCTCGAATGGCTACTAAGTCCTTTTTTGATTTTTTTATTGCCGGGTTCACACGGTTGATTATTATCAAACAGGATTCGCAACCTGTAAAGTGTGTTAAGCAATTGAATAATTTAGTAATGACAGAAGGTCAGCTGGTGTTGCCATAGAGCGCAGAGGGGGCAGAGGTTATTAGGTACATCGTATCGAACAATCAACTCGATGTTATACTCGATTCAATTGGACGAAATTTATGTTGGCCAGGCCGCCTGTGTTGCAACTTGCAACCCAGTTGAATTAAAGAAGAGCGAAAACAAACATAATTGATTCCCATACTATAAAGCAGATACTCTGTGCTGAAGCAGTAAAGAAACTATCAGTTATTGTATTGTACTGTCTGGCGTTATGCGATTTGAATCTGTTAAAAATGATCCTGTTAAAAAAGTGATAGCATGTCAATTTCCTGATAAAATATTAGTCATTCAGAATACATCTAGAACACGTAACTTTTCCTAATAAATATCATGATGGAATGCCACATTATCAATATTTCAATATTAGTAATTGTATGAACACGTGTTGCGCCGTCCTCATAAAACATTCGCATTTAACTTATACTTTGTTAGTAATTCTGTCAATTCATTCGTTGAAGGCCTGCAGTCCCGTTTTTAACATGAAAACGAATAATTTGACCAGAATTTTAATAAATGAACGGTATTTATATCAGTTAGTTTTCTCCGTGTGTGTTCAAATCAAAATAAATTCAGGAAGAGCCGAGAAAATTTTATTGAATCTAGATATTGCTTTTAATTGGAATCTCTAGGGGCCGTCTGTTTCAACAGAATGCTAAATCGTGAGCTATGTTAAAAATTTAACTGTCAGTTAAAGTAACAAGGATGTTAAATCGGACCGCGCGCTGTTTCAAGTGCCTTTATGCAAAAGTAACAGTTACTAGTGTGGCCAGTCTAAAAAGCAGAATATTCCTCGAAAGTACGTGGAAAAACGCACGGCATTATTTTTTGGTACGGCCACACCGAAGATTAAATATGATCTCTGGTTAAGGGGGTATTTGCAAAAACCGAAATAATATTTCGGGGCGGAGAAGAATGAAGTAAGTTGGAACGGGGAACACGCGGCGACGTACGCTGGTCAACTCAGTTCGAGCGGCAGCGATGAAATCCACTAGATGGTACCCATGAGTAAGGTTTGAACATGAAACGCTTAATAATGAGCGTCTTTCAAATAAAGTTTATTAAGTTGAGTTTGCATTTTTTAGGTAAATTTCGATAGAAGAATTGCAGAAGGAGCTCATGATTTTATGAGATTTAGATGAGATTATCAGATTTCTATCAAACTTGTTTGATAAATTATCGATACTATCAACTACACTGCTAGACGGTAAGTAGTACCTTATGTCTCGTAACCGACGTGTTCTTCATTGACAGATGTCAAAACAATACGGTATTTATTTTCATAATATCTGATCATAATTATATCTGAATATATTGGCAAGATAAATAAAATATCGGTCATTTTCAATATTTATTATTATTTTTTGCAAAAAAGTTACGTAAAACAAATAATTATGTAATGTAAAAAGCATAAGATTCAATTTTTTATATAAAAACCATCATTTATTATTTTATAAGTTAGGAATAGTAAAAATAATTTACTAGATGTCATTACAAAACAAATCAATAATATAATCGTTCCCAATCAGCAAGGCTTTATCACAGATAGAAACACTTTCAGTAACTTAATCATTTATGAAAAATATGTAAGTAACTGATTCCCTTATCCACAAGCATCGGGTGGATTCGATATTCCCTGATTTTTCCAAAGCTTTTGATATAGTTAGGAGACATATTCTTGTGTATAAACTAAGTCTTTTGGGCATTAAAGGAACCTTATTGATCTGGATCAACAGTTATCTTAGTAAAAGAAAGCTTTGTGTTAAAATAAATTCTGTAGAATCTTACATCTTCGAATCCATATGTGAAGTTTCCCAAGGATCTCACCTCGGACCAACTCTGTTTTTATTATTTATAAATGACATTGTTGGTGTATTTAAAGATGTACAAGTTCTGCTCTTCGCTGATGATTTGAAAATATATAGAATGATGCGTACTATAGAGGATTGCCATATTTTGCAATCTAATTTGGATAAATTGTAAATTGTATCATTGGTGTGTGATCAACTAATTATTTCTTAATATTCAAAAGTGCTAAGTTATTCGTTTTCGTAAAATCCAAAGTCATGTTACTTATGAATACTCTTTAAATAATGTACTATTGACATCAGTCGCTCAGATCAGCGATATAACCCCCAATTATATTTGATGAAAAGTTAACATTTAATCTGCATGTAAATGATATAACAAAGAAAGTTATAAAAATGCTTGGTTTCATATGCAGAACAGCGAGTGGTTTCAAGTCACTTGAATGTTTGAAAACATTGTACACTTCTTTAGTAAGAAACCAGGTAGAGTATAATTCGCCTATTTGATCCCCATTGTATAAAACGCTTTCTGACAATATAGAAAGGGTACAGCACATATTTTTAAGATTTATTAACTTTAAACTGAATATTCCAATTCAAAATATTAACTATGTCCTTTTGATGAAACAACTTAACAATACCGCTGTCAGATAAGCGGATCATCTCTGAACTTGTAATATTAAATAAAATTATTAATAATTGCATTGACAACCCTGAAATTCTCACCAAAATAAAATTTTACGTACCGACCAGAAATTTGAGGCAAAGAACTACCGTTTTCTTTGCCAATTTTAAAACCAACTATGAAGCTCATACACCTATAAATAGACTACATCATTTTGGCAATATATTTGGGAATATTTTAGACATGTTTAAATATACCGTATTAGTTATAAAACGATATATTTTTAATCACTTTACTTAGATGTATGAATTCACGACTCCGTAGTGAATACACTTTTATTTTTATATTTCTATCTTTCTTGATACATATTTTGCTTTCCATAATCCACACTATTAAATTTAATTTACTTCATCATAAAACATTATTTATTGTACACTATATATAATTTTATTTATTTTATTTGTGTACAAATATTTTTACAACATTACAGATATTTTATCTAACTAATTGTAAAAGTACCATTTTCACAGTGAGAATGTAGTGCCAAAAACCTTACAAACTCATTGAATTTTCCGAAGAATATGTCGAAATTTTTATCTAATATATTTAAATAGCGTATCGCTCTTCCCACGGGCGAATTCGGGTACAGATTTGTACGACTCAATCGGCAATATAATATGTTATGGTGACGTGCCCGAGAGTATAATATACTATATAGTACTATGTACTTAACACAACTGTATTACTTGTTTTTGTAAAAGCCCATTAGAGCGTATTCATTTTTGGGAAATCGACAGTTTACATTTAATCAGTTTGTACATAAGTATTATATAGTAAAATAAAACCAATTATGGATTTCCTCCTTGTGACTTTAACTGGGAGAGCATAATATGGAATAAGTTATTTAAATTTGTGAGAAAGAAATATGAATTAAAAAAATTATATAAAACAAAAGATTATATAAAACGAAAAATTTACAAAACAATACATTTATAGCCATGGAGAGAGGTGGTAGATTTCAAATCAAATAACAATTCATATATAAACAATAAAGACATAAACATTATTCACAAACCATCAGCCCTACTTACTAGCGAATACCTGTTCTTCTTTTCTTTGTTGCCCATTCTAAACAATTAGTAACCTCTGGAAAAAAGATTTAAGGATTATATAGGTCGGTTTTTGTATTTATTTGTAGATGATGAACGTACCTACATGTTAGAAGTAACGACGCGGTCTGTCAAACTAATCATTTGATACGTTTTAAAAAAATCCGTGATGTCGAAATATATCAAAAAAGTTTAACTATCGTGTTAATCAAAAGCGATTTTATTAGTGACAGTGTTATCCACTAACTCCATTTTGATCTTGCCTAGTTAATCCAAAAAAGTTTATAACCTGTGTTTTTTTTTTTCAAACTAACTACCACACCTATAAATCGACGGCATAATCTGGGTTATAAATTTGAGAATGTTGTGTATTTATTTTTGGATTCCGTATCAGTAATGAAACGAACTCTTCACAAACACTTGAATTATTGAAATATAAGAGAATGCCACTCCTTAATAAAAAACTCATTTTATTTTACCATAATTTATTAGATAAATTATTGTTACAACTAATATAACTGTATAATTATAAATTTATGTAAAAGCACAGTAGGGCGTGAATAAATAAAACTAGGAATACGATTCTAGTGAAGGGGCACTCTCTAATATTCTGTGCCGCTGGTAGTCAGCCAGATGGCCAAGTGTTGCATAAAACGAGATTTATAGTAAAAAAGTCAACTTGGGCTAGAAATGATACATAATAACATAACGACTAGCCTTTAGTGTGATCTCTTTTCTCATGTGCCTACACATTTACGTATTTATTTTTTGTAAAATGAAACGTGCTCTCACGTCGAACTCACCTCGGTTACTGAAGATAAATAACTTGCGTTGTGATTTATATAATGCGGTGATACAAGGAACAATATCTTAGTATTAAAAAACTGTTTTTATTTATTTAAGCATTGTTTTAATGCTTTTCAAAATAATTTTATTTTCTCATCGTTTAGACAACATTGACGTGGTGATAATGTATTTATTTAAAATTCTTCTGCATTTAGAATTAAAGGATATAATCGAACTTAAAGCTATTTATAGAGGTTCTGTAAATATTTTTTTACGCAATTGTTTTAAACATTTTAAAGCGTTTTGTTTTCTCATTGTTTAGAAGAATAAATTATCTGTTCAAAACATAATATTATTTTCTTATAAACAATATAGAAATTTACAAAAAACTGCGTCAAAAACCGCAATTATGCTGCGCTTACGGTAACATCCCCTTAAGTGACTGTCAAAATACTCAAAATACAGAAACAAGAAGTTTGTTGTGCGTCATTATAACCTCTTCTGACTTCTTGTTTGTTATTGTGTTCGAATTTGGTGAGCTATGACGTCACTAAATTTGCACAGCTTTTTTTCCGACAACGCGACTGCTTCCAGCGTCATTTTTAGCACTAAATAAAAACCTTGTCTTATGAACATTATTTTATCATTAAAAAAATTATAACTTTTCCCCAAACAGTTGTAAACGGTGGTTACTCCAAATGTAATTTAACGGTTGGATTTCTGATATTTGACAGTGAGCCATGGAATCGGCAGAGGAAGGAAAACAGTTGACTGATTTTAGTAGAAAAAAGATCCCTAAGGCGAATGTGTGACTAAAATGATTTGTAACCGAATTACCATTGAGTTAATTAATTATTAGATTAAGTGTAAGTCCTCGATCATCTCATTAGCTTTTTTTGCTTTTTATGGTGGAAGTACCTACAAGTAAAACAATTTAAACATTTAATATTTGATTTTCTGTTTTTATGGAACACTAGATCAAATGTTATCATCTCGTCGTATTGCATTTTAATTAATTTTGAAAATGAAAAAATACACCCACGACCTCACCTGATAAACAATTTACCAATGTTTAAAAAACACATTACTACGAAAGAAAAATACATCTTCCATCATAAATATGTTACTCACGTAGACTGGTTGTGATATCATAACGTTCAGAATCAGCAGATACATTCGTACCAACCAAACGGTGTGTTTTAAAGTGATGGTGTTTCATTATTTTTTAAATTACGTATACACATAAAAAGTAAATATATATTCAGAATCAACGTTTATTGATCTAAATGAATATATATTTTACCAAGCCATAATATTTTCCACTGCAGTTCCTTATTATTTTTAAAGGACAAATCTAGTCGGTTCGGAAGCTCATAACAGTGGTATTTAGTGTATTTCTTGTTTGAATATTACGGTCTACGTCAAATTAAGATACTCTCAATAAACGCTGCTTCAAATGGCTTTAGCAGTGTTTGGTGACCAGTTCTGAATAGCCAGGTACACTTTTTCTCCTCCCCCTTCCCACTGGTTGGGAGCAGTTAGGATTTCCACGAAAATTTCATAGTAAAAGTTGTAACTTTTAACTTAGTAACAGAGTTGAATCGCCCTACGATATTGTGTAATGAATAATAAATTTAATTAAAAGTAGTGATTTTATTGTTCCGATACGAACTAGCTTCAACAATTCTTGTGAAAAATTATTCTTAGAAAAGTTCTTTCAATATGAAAAAGTACAAAGTTTTTCATTGTAAACAAAATTCTGCGAGGTACTTTCTTCGTTCTTATTAGAAAAGAAAACGGGCTGGTGGAGTTTTTCATCAAGAGTAAAGATCATTATAAAGATTGAAAATTGGCAACAACTGTAAATATAGTGACTTTCACGAAAAGGTTTTTAGCTATGTTGTGAGTTATAGCTTTTGATTTTGGAGTAGTTTATTATATAGTAATGAATCTTCTATGAAATATCGTGATAAGCATGATCGATGTTCCAATCTTACCGCGTTTCGTACGGTAAATTTATTCAATCTTTCAAGATTTTCATGAAATAAATGCTTTCGGTGGGTTATTTTTTCAGCGGAAAGATTTTCTTTTGATTTCTTGTTTTTTTTATCTATGGTGTAGAAAATAAAACAAAAACTACATTGTTTTTGTTTTTAACATTAACCGCTCGAGCGATGGCTTGTATATATAACAATATACACCAATCAATATATTCATAATAATTATATTTGTAATCAAAGGTACAGGAAATATATAGTACGGATATGTGCTGCCTTATTTATTTGTATTTTAAATTATGAAATATAAGTTATTGAAGAATTCAGATTTTCCCGATTTTGTAGTCAATTTTTTGAGTTAATGGTAATTATTAAAAGAATAATCTTTCCAAATCTGCTATGGAAATACAGTAAAATATAAATTATTTAAAATAAAAAAACATCGTAAAAAAGACGTTTTTTTTTATCTAAATTTGAAATTTATATACGAACAATTGTGTTCCAAGGTAAATCTATAGTTGACTAGTTAACTTGACTCTATAATCATGAAAAATCGATTTCCATAATGACCTATTTTTTTATAATTTGAAACACAAATAAATAACGAAGCACATATCCTTACTAGAAATTTACTATATCTTTCAATAAATTTTTTTTAGTTTCTTTGGGTATTTTGGCCTCAAATTCATATTTATGTTTTGTATGAAAAAGGCCGCTTAACCGTTCTCTTCAATTGGAACTTTTTACTACGGTTTAAAGCCAATGAATCCACCTGGATTTCGCCGTTTATCTCATACTTTTGGGTTCTTTAATTTTGCACATTATGACAAGCGATCACTCAAAACGTTTTTGCGAACTTCATAATATACTTCAAAAATCGAGTCGAGAGCCCCACTCAACCGCGGAGGCCGTCATTAAAACGATATACCTATTTTGTAATATTGTAGATAATCAGTTACCGTCATATTTTTTGTACCACCGAGGTTTGAAATTTAACCAGGCAAATAACTTCCAGATTATAGGGTTTGCTTTCTTTCAAGATATACCTAAATAGTATCAAAATAGTGTCATTAACACGAAGTAACTACTAAAAAAATCTTATAATATTCTTATCATTCCCTTGTTTGTTGTGGCAATGATTTTTAAAATCCTTATTTGTTGATGTTATTCGCTGTTAATATTTCTGTCAACATTTTTATACTGAACACCCGTGTTGGGATGTATATTTCCCAAGGGATGTCGAACATCCTTATTTTCTACTTTTTGCTGTGGAACATCAAATCTATGTTGTACTGGACATTAATATTAATTTACAAATCATCCATTTCACGTAGCATTTGCAGTAAACATTCTATGTCCGTTGCATTGGTTTTAAATTTCTTGTAGTGTTTCCATTGATACGCTATATTCGAAAAAAACTTTTTTTTTTAAATGTATAATTTTATTTAATAAAAACGAACTAACATGTTCCATAAAAATATTGTACAATAATGCTTACGAAATTCAAATGGGATGGAGATGTACAATGTCAGGCGAGGGTAAGTGAGACGGAGCGCTGGGCTATTGGGCTAAATGGAACATTTGTTTGAATCAAAGTTTGTATGAAGGCACTTCTAAGGTACAGGTCTACAGAGACAACTTTTTATCAACTTGAAATTTTGAATTTCCAAAAAAAGTTTTTTTCGAGACCATATTGTACAACAAGAAAAAGTCACATTCCCAGTAAGATGTTCACATTGAAAATCCATATCTTATGTAGCTTAATTTAGTAAAATTTCCATGGGAAGTTTTTGAACACTCGTTTTTAGTAAAAAAATCTATTTCGTCAGTAATCAGTGTCATTGATGTTGATCATCCTTCTTTACAACATCGTAATGTTAAACTTCCTTGTCGTTGGGTTACTATGCCGTTAGTAACAGTGATATCAACAATCGACACCCGTAAAATAAAGATTAAAACATTTCTTCAATACTAAAATAGCTGAATTTTACACTTTTCTAGATCTGAAAACATGGAATGAAGGAAAGAAAACTCTTTTAAAATTTGTGCATGAAGTGAAACGTAATCATTATTGACAATATAAAAATAAAATAAAACATTTCATTAAAAAAACTATTGACTAATAGTATAGTGAAAATGTCGGTTAATCACCGACAGTGCGTGTGTGCACGTGACAATTCACGTGGTTCGACCAATGGCCACGTGGAAGATGTTATCGACAACGTGTCCGCAACGTTGATGAGAAATGGTACACCAAAAGCACCCAATGAGTTGTAAGTATTAAAAAAATGTTTCCTTCGATCCATAAGGTTTTCCAATAAGAGGTGTTATTTTGATATTCAAAGAAAAATGCCATTTTTTAATATAAATGATCGATTGTTTATTTCATTATAAAGAGGAAGGTATGCCGTTAATAGTGAAAAATAACATCAGTCAAATGACCACCACGACCACCCCTAGAGGACCATATCCTTTTCATGAAATTTTCCATAACCAAATCGCAAAGTGGCTGCCTTATGTCCTCGATAGCCTCACGAATTCCATCTTTGAGGTCTTGAATCGACGCTGGGCTGTTGGCGTAGACCTTCTCTTTGACGTGGCCCCAAAGGAAGAAGTCGCTAGGTGTTAAATCACAAGATCTCGGTGGCCAATTGTGATCACCTCTTCGAGAGATAACACGGCCCGGAAACTTTTCACGTAAAAGATCAATGGTTTCGTTGCTTGTGTGGCACGTAGCGCCGTCGTGTTGAAAGTAAACGTTGTCCAGATCAATACCATCCCGTTCCATTTTATGGCCGGAATTAAATACACATATCACCTCTTATTGGAAAACCCTATATATAGTTGAATCTAAATTAAAAAACTTTGTATTTATTTAATGTAAATTGTTATTAGTTACTAGGCAAAGGCTTCTTAAAGTATCTTCCTAGGTTTATCCTAGTACTACGATATTTTTAGGATTGACTATTCACATAAGAAATGATAGAGTTAAAATAATGGAAATCATTCAGAACAGAGGTATGATGTCTATATTGTGCTGAAGCAAATATACTAGGATAAAAACAATCCAACGCCAACTCAATATTTTAAGTGTGTGGCAACGTTTGGTATATATTACCCTAGTATTTATATACAAGTGAATAAATAAAATGTTACCAGATTATATGTTAAAAAGTGTTAGTATTAATGGTACAATCCATGGCTATCCTACCAGAAGCTGCAACGATTTTAGGCTTTGTAAGACAAATTTATCGGCAACACAAAACAATATTTATTATAAAGGTTTCAAAATGTTCAATGAACTCCCTTTAAATGTTAAGGAAGCCAAATTGCAGTTTTTCGTGGGTTATGTCTCAATGTTGCGAAGTCCATATATTAGTACGTAGGTTATAGAATATGTTTATAGTATTGTAGAATAGATCACTAGATATAAAATGTTGGATTGTATAACTAAATAAAATATACTTAAAAAAGAGTTAGACCAAGGAAAATACTAGAAGACCTTTATGTTCCTATTTACTACACGTATTACATTGTAGGTCTGGTTGTAGTGGCGGCTCCCCACTTTTAAGTGAACTGAGTTCTAAGATTGATGTTGCTGTAGCTTCAATTTTTTTCTTATTTTTCATTATTTTGTATAAAGATTTTCAGTTAGGTTAGGGATGTCGCCACCTAACACTTAAATAATCCTGAAAATCTTCATGCAAAAAGTTGAAAAAATGAAATAAATCTTCATGCAAAAAGTGAACATTGTAAAAAATCTTCATGCAAAAAGTTGAAACATTGAAATAAATCTTTATGCAAAAATTGAAACATTGATAACAAATCCTTTTCAGCTACTACAATCAATAAAGTCGTATTTTTTTTTAATCTGTGCACTGTAAGGACGGGTTGTTACGCAGACTTTTAAGAATTCATAAAATTTCCAAGTCAATTCTCAGGTTCTGTGAAAGTTCTATTCAAGTTCTGTTATTATATCGTTATGGGGCAATTGCTTCACAAAATTGAATAACAGAACTTGAAACTTAACTTCGAAATTTGATGATTTGTTCAAATTCTGTGAAACAACAGCTGGCCCTTAAAAGTTGCAGCTCGCGACATTTGGTTATGTAGACTGAATAATTTATTTATTTTGTTATGCTTACGGACCACTGATTTAATTAAACCTGCTCTAACTAAGCTATTGGCCACAGACATAGGAATTAATAGACGAGAAGATAATGGCGAGGGGTAAAATCAACTGTTGAAGAACGAAGGGGGTTAAGCTGACTGTGATTCGTCAATAAATCAATCTGACAGTAAATAGGCATCTCGCATTATAATATCACCATTTAGTTCTTAAAAGTAAAATCTGCTTTTGAATGAATAGACATTTTTACATGGGAGCGCAAATTACTCGCCACGTTATGAACTAATTTGCGAAGTCCAAATTCGGCAAAGTAAATTTCTTCTGTTTGCAGAGTCGTAGTTAGTTTCAGAGTATTTAGTTAAGACACTTTTACAAATGTTTCATAATTTACTTACCCCAGTAAACAACGATGAGCACACTTGAGAATCGCTACATTGTGATGTGATAGTATATGTTTCTAAAACTGATCCATATAATACGGTGTGAATAAGCTTAAAATAAAGTAAAATAATGCTTACTTATGGAATGTAATACGACAATTGGGTTTATTCTCTTTTTCACATCTATTTTTACAAGTTTTCATATCACAAGTCAACATTTTGCCGTGTTATTTCGTAAAATGAACCGATGATGCCTCGACCATAGTTCGCACAAGAATGATGACGTCACGTTTTCAAATTTCACTTGAGGCCATACGCGAGCCCAGCCGGCTCCAATGGAACCGGTATGGGGAGTGGGGATAATACGCTTTTAATCACTTAGGGCAGGTCTACTAATATTCATATATCTATGCTATTGGCCCATATAAAAAAAAAACATTAATTTACCAGTATTTTGTCTAGTTCCTTCGCCAAATTCCTTCAGCTTTATTCATGAAAATGACCAATAATGACTGTAAGAATTTCTTAATTTTGGCAAATGCGCAAATGCCTACCTTTAAATTTAAAATTTGACCCATCGAAACCTTAATTTTTTTCCAACAGTCATGAATGATTTATGAAAGAAAATTTAAAAAATAAACTGTATATATTAGTCCAAAATTACGTGCAGATTGCTCTTTATTTCGGATGGATTTATTTAGCAAACGATTCTATCGGTTTTCATCAACATTTCATCGGCCATGAAATTCTGCAAACCTGTAGGAGTAAAATTAACCGACTATTTCAGGAATTCTTGAAACAGATGACATGAATCACTCCGAACTGCTGAAACATCTCGGTTTCCTGCTTAAATTAGTGCGATCCGCCAGAGAAGCTGGGAACACCGTAGAGGATTATTCATTATTTATTCCTTGTCGAATGAATATTATCGTAGCATATCTTACCGTTGTACCTGTAGACACGTGGCGATTGCGAATGCACCCTTTAGTGTTGATATAATATGATATCACTTTCCATTTTCATTGTGTTTTATAAATACTATGATGAAATTTTTGCACTTCAAGTTGTATGAATAAATAATGCAAATATCCCAGGTGAATAAATCACTACACGAGTAATCGAATGAAAGTTGTTCTCTATTATGATTGTTTTTTTCAGGTCTCAGTGATCGTGGAGATCATAGAGTAGTGTTGATAGAGCTGAGTTACGCACCTAAAGAGTGAGGGAAATTACACCCTTTCTCTAAGCTCTGTGATCGTGGAGATCACAGAGTAGTATTGAAAGAGCTGAGTTATGCGACCAGAGTGGGGGAAATTAGACCCTTTCTCTAAGCTCTATCAAAGTAGGGTTAATAGAGCTGAGTTACGAGCCCAAAGAGTGGTGTAAATTAGACCCTTTCTCTAAGCTCTATCAAAGTAGGGTTGATAGAGCTGAGTTACGAGCCCAAAGAGTGATGTAAATTAGACCCTTTCTCTAAGTTCTATCAAAGTAGTGTTGATAGAGCTGAGTTACGCACCTAAAGAGTGAGGGAAATTAGACCCTTTCTCTACGCTCTATCAAAGTAGTGTTGATAGAGCTGAGTTACGCACCTAAAGAGTGAGGGAAATTACACCCTTTCTCTAAGCTCTGTGATCGTGGAGATCACAGAGTAGTGTTGATAGAGCTGAGTTATGCACTTAAAGAGTGACGAAAATTTGACCCTTTTCTTAATGTATATTATTCAAAGGGTAGTGATCTTGAAAATCATGGTTATTCGCTTACCTAAGCTCAACACGAAGGGAAATTAGACCCTCAAATTAGAATTCGGTAGATGGACGATAATCCAACTTTAATCTACAGATATTTGGTCCATGTTAGGTTAGGTTGGGTTAACCTGAAAGTTTGAGGTAAAAGAACAACAATAATTTCGCTTATTGTTCAATAATGTGCTCATTTTTCTATGTCAGGAACAACGGATCAGGATATTGTCGAGCTACTTTTATCACTGACGACTGTTTCCGCACACGTGTGCCCTCAATACATTGTAAAGCCCTGCGTCTATGTCCGGTGACATTGTTTCAAACATCACCTAACCGTCTACATTTGCATTAACTCGCACACCATGCAATGTCACGTTTTCACTTCCCACCGGTGCTGGACTTCTCTGTAAGTTTAGAAATGATGCATTATTCAAACGATTCTAATAAAGGTACAAACCAGTAGCGTGCAGTTCAATTTGGAAAATAATTGTGTAAAGAAAACTGAACATTCTTTATTGGTCATGGTTGCTATGATATGTATATTAAAGTGATAATATATAGTTGTTCCGCAAACAATCTTTCTAATATTGCGAAAAAATCACTACACGAGTATTATGCAGTATTGTCATTAGAAATTACTTACGCGGTGTTCATTTATTTTTGTCGTAAATTGACAATTTATTTCGATGGCTCGACAATTAGGTATTCTCGGCGGTATTGTTTAATAAAAACGAACATTTCAGCATATTTTTTAAACTTGACTATACGAGACATTAAATGAAAATCCATTACACAATCGCACTCAATCTGACTTCCATCTGCTCAACTACGTCCTACGTCCTATTCCTATATTCCTCTCCACCCTCCCCACTAACCCCTCAACATATTTTGAAACTGAAAAAAAACCTGTTTTGTCACGCTTCACTTGCTAATTTATTAAGAACCTTTTCAAATTATTCGTAATCAGGTTAAAAGACTGAGATTGCAGGCCTTTAACGAAAAATTTATATGTTTCCCAATAAACTTTCAGTAAAACACGAATTATCGCGATGACGGAACGCGTTTATAAAAATACTAATAATTTCGCATTTCATCATTGTATATTATCAGAACAAACGCAGGTGCATGAACAGTGTATCGGCCGTATTGGATGGAAAAATAAAAGAAAAACTGTTGAAGAAATGTTGTTCACGAAGTGCAAACTCTTAACCCTTTTATTTATTAGGCAGTTGAATCGTTGACTGCGTTGAATGATATTCGCAAGTAGGTATTATATTTCAACTATTGGCGCTAATTATTTTCAACAGCGTTGGACGTTGAAACAATATAACTATTGTTTCCAACGGCTAGTTATATTTTGATACAGTACTAATGAACACATTTTCCGATTTATTATGAAAGTAATAAAACCTTAATAGGAATGGCCTGTATCCTGTTTCTAAACAGGATTTATATCAGCATAATTTACTATGTTCATTATAAGATTTTCTGTTAATGTATTCGGCATTCTGTGAATGAACGTAATCGGAGAAAATGATTAGGTATGAATCGAATGGCATTCAAATATCGCTTTGTGAAAAATTGTCACATCCGCGGTTTCGCGTGCCGGAAGACCATATAAAAGTGATATCAAGCAGATATCGAAAACAAAACAGAGAAGACGTCAAAACAAAACTGTGATATGTATTATCTAAGTTGATAACTTTCTCAGTATCGTCCTCGTGAGAGACCACCGTTGTTGAGTCGGAAACTTTCTTGATTAATTATCTGTAATGGTCACATCTGAATGGACAGGCACTTCCCAACTGTTTCCTCTATATCCTTAATAGCTTTCATCCTCAAATGGGAATGTCACAATTTCACTGGCTCTCAGCCGTTGAGACTATCTTGCTGTTTAACAAAACATAAATATATGCGGCATATGACTAGGAATAAAATCGTCTAACAAATAGAATAAATTCTAAAGTATAAAGTTTTTAGTATATTATATTGCCATAGGTCACCCTAAGTGGTTGGTGATTTAGCAGGGGTGCCCGGGTTCATAGGGTGAGATGTGTTCAGGACGCGTCTGCCCATCAGCTGCGTGGCGTGCCAGATCGGGAGAGGCTGAATTGGAGAGACACTTTGATCTCTCGAACTGGTCTCTCGACCCATCGGCTTGCGCCGCAGTGGGGGGGATATATTCATGTGCCCGTCACTCCTGGCCACATTGATCCCTAGATTCCTACCCACCCCTCATACCTTTTACCTTCCCACAACTTCCTCTCCTACGTTATGGAAGTTTCGAGAAAAACAGCATTTTGTAAAATGCTCTCGAATAAACTAAAAACCAGTAATATAATATGCAAGTCTTTATTTACTTAAAATACAAGAATTCAAAGAACAAAAATTGAATCCTAATAATACATTTTAAAAACAAAAATATGATAAAATAACAAAAAATATGTAGTAAAGATTGTTTACTACAAATTTATTACTGTATTGCACGATCCAAAGTGCATCCAAAGATTTTTTAATTTTTTTTTATATATATAAATTACAAACAATACAAAACAAAATGAACCTTTGTCTGTCCAACTTGAAGGATTCCCGTTTCAGGACAGCCAAATTGTGTATTTAGTACACAATATTCTTACAATGGAATGGCGATGCTGTCAAAACAAATTTTGAGAACATTGTTGATTGCATTCGAAGTGACAGGATGGTTTCTTTATCCTTGAAAGAATCGCAATGATGTAATTTATTACCAGGTTCAATTTGGATAACATTAATAATTGCATTCAGAACAGATGAATGGTTTCTTTCGGGACATCACAAGTCTGAGATTCTTTCCAGGGCATTGTGGAGAACATTTACAATTGTATAGTTAGAATTTCCACATTTATAAATCAGTATAAAACATATGAATCTTATAGAACTATATTTTTAGAATTATATACATATTTATTTCGGTTAATATTGGTGTCACTCAATACGAGTAAGAATCCGTATTATATACCGTGTACCGCACGCCGCTGGGACAATTCACTGCATACATGTTTCGTCACTCTCTTATAGTACGTATACATACGCAAGCCGAACTGCAGAACTGAACCCCAACTTATGGGAAAGGAACGAAGCAACCGCAAAGGGCGCGAAACACCGCTTGCAGTTACTTCGTTCCTTTTCCGTAATTCGTGGCTCGGTTCGCAAATGTATACGTACCATTACGGAAATGTCATGTACGGATATTATTTTTAGGCGCACCACATTTATTGTATCGTGGCAATTAAAATCAAACGCATGGCCAGATGTGAACATTGTGAATATAATTGACACCTCTTGTGCTTGGAAACCGACAAATGTTTGGACGTTTTGGGCAAGTTGGTTTTAGAACAAGATTTATGGAACTGCCCAAGGTTATGATTAATACATTTCCAATGAAACTGTAGTAAATGGATAGTCATTAATAATGTGTAACTTCACGTCTGAAAGCTTTATTAACTTTGACAGTATTGCCAACGTAGATATTGTACTGGCTAGGGGATGGGTACCTCAACTAAACTCTCAAAAAACGAAGGTAAAAAAAAAACTCATAAAAGTGTTTTTTACTCCATACGAGTCCCTCTCGGAGACAATTGGGACTTGCACCGAGAAAAATTTAGTATTGCTAATTTATTAAAATTCTCTGTAAAGTATTGGTAATCCGGATAAAAACGGGATTGCAGGCCGTTTCCTGATAAATTGTTAGTAAATTCCTAATATATCGGAACACGTGTTCATGCACATGCATTTGCCTTGATTGTGTATAATGACGAAATGCAAAAATATTAGGATTTTCATGAACACATGTTCCGACATCGTGATAATATTTTCGTCATTTACTAAAAGTTTGTCAGGAAACCTATTAATTTATTCCTTAAGGCCTGCAATCACGTTTTTAACCGGATTACGAATAATTTGAAGAGGTTCTTAATAAATGAGCATTACTAATTTTTCTCCATGTCGTCTGCGTATTTCGAAAACGACCCGTAATCTAAATTATCAATCATTTATTTCTAGTGACGCCTGTACGCAAATTCCCTAGTGTATTTATTATTTATATTGGCAAGTGTTAATTATAATACATAATTTACCATTTATTTTTAATTTGGCTCGAACGTGTTTCTATGCATGCCTACTGCTAAATTTATCTTTGTTGTCGGTTATAGAATGCGCTCGAATGCATGTTTCTAGAATCGCATTAGAAGATAATTCATTTTCACTATTGGTATTTGAATCGACATATTGGCTCGAAGTTATTACTCCGAAATTATCTAAGTCCGGCTGGAGTGGTCAAAAGGTCTCTCTCTACCAGTCTCTCCCGATCCCGTGGGCAAACGCATCCACCAAGACCTATACAAACCTCACCCCATGAAACCGGGCACCCCTGCTAAGTGACGAAACGTAGCGAACCGCTTGGGGTGACCTATGGCAGGGGTGTTGGTTATCCAATAAATAGTTCCCGAGGCGGCGATACCAATACTTGCCTCCCAAATTGAAGTTGTGATCATTACTAATGATTGAGTTAGCGAATTGACCCTCAGATCTCAGGTGAGACGTTGTGCACCCGCTGTCACTCGTCTGGCACGCGTGCCAAGTCGCGGGAAGCACTGGCACCGTGCCAAGTAATGCCAATAATGCGCCCGCAGCACGTGAATTGCTGTCCTGCCGAGTCCACGTTTCAAGCCACACGATACTTCACAATTCACCTGGTCTGCATCTGTCAGCATAATAACATGGGTTTAATATCAAGTCATGTTGGCCTGTCTCTCAAGAACTTGGCAGAAATACTAGAACGCTCTTGCGAATTTCCTTGCGCTGACTAAAATTACTGTTCTCCACTCTCAGCGAGAAGGTTTTGTTTTCTTTAAAAAAACTGTTTGACTAATGATGGAAACCCTCGAAGCCTGGGTGAACCCGTTCATTCAGCGCCACGTTTCTTGATGTGTTTTTGCTGGGTACCTCTCCACTTTCATATCACGTACTTGTTGCTTGAATTTTTATTGGTTATCTCGTAGCTGCGCTCATCTATTACCAGTTTCTACTTAGCTCTTCTTCTGTATAAGGTTGTCTCGTTTTTCACTTGCCTGTTTCCGCCCCGTATTTTTGGTCCCCGACTGTATAAGGATGCGTTTAAACAGGACAAAATTTGTAAGAGCCGAATCATGAAATCTTCAAAAAAGATTCTCTAAGACCCGCATTATCAAATCTCTGCATACAGCTTCTTCTTTTATCCGTCTCACAACGTGACCCAACTAGGTGGCGAAATTATTAGTTCCCCTGGTTGTACAAGTTGCGCCCTCAAATCAATAAAGCAGCCTTTCGCATTTTTTCAAACCCCGTTAGTAAAGAAACCAGAAAATATTTTATCCAATTTATGTCTTTCCCATTTCATAACTGAATCAATCTATACTTCACGCTTGGGCACTTTCAATAATAAGATAAATATCGGTAAAAGCTCTACGTGATTATTTTGCGATGCTATTCGTCCTGAAATATTATCACAACCGTGTATTTATTTTACCAATCTACATGGCGTGCTTAGTTATTAATTCAAACTTCAAACATGAATCGGTGATAAGAAAATATAGAGAATCAGTGACGATATCCATATTTAAAACACTGAACAATTTCATAAATGATGTTCAACGAAAACAAACAGTGTTTTCGTGCAGCTTCCCAAAATTATCAGCAATATATTCTAATACAAATAATACATGTAGCAAAACCATCACAGTCTAATTTATAAAGATTCCCCAATACGCTGGTGCAGCGTTGGTATATGTAGCTCTATACGAGGAACAGGGTCGTATACTGCTCGGGTTATATCTTTAGACTGGCACCACTCTGTTCCAAACTTCAAAAACACGGTCATTTCCGCATTTCACGTTTCTTCAGATGACATTTGTAATGTAATTGACCCGGACTGTTTTGAATTTCATCCAAACCCGGCCAATTCGATTATGGTTCCGTACTATTTACTTTGGTAAATCGATTTTAAATATTCCTCTGTGGGTGCTGCAAATGATTATTACTGCTTTTTTACACTTTCTTTGCACGACCGATCGATATCTGTCTCATCAACCAGATTTTTAACAAAGTCCGCCACCTCCGTCTTACGACGATATATGTTTCTATTCCCCGGTGTTGGGCTGTTTTAAAATTTGTCAACTACTAATACTGCCGTATTACGGTCGGTATACGCAGTTCGCATGCTCGTGATTATGAGTAACGTTTTCTACTAAACCATTATTATCCCCCCGTGTTATCTATTATGAGTAAAACGGTCAATGTATATATTACTCGTGACAATGACACAAGAGCAATATATTTTTTGAGTCTTGGTACCGAAATATACGACCACCTTTGCTCAAAGACAACAAACGTATACAGCGCCTAATGCATACAACAAACTGCCACTGCAGACCATAGCAATTACTAATTCTTTCAACGAAAACACAACCGAACAACTAATTAGAAATGATCACAAGGAAATTGAAGACCTTGTGAAATAAAACTTGTTATTCTTTATGCATTCCTAATAAATGTGTACTTTCACTTTGTATTATTTTTATTTTATTATATACAGGGTTTTCCAATAAGAGGTGTTATTTTAATATTCAATCGTAAAAGATCAATGGTTTGTTGCTTGTGTGGCACGTAGCGCCGTCTTGTTGAAAGTAAACGTTGTCCAAATCAAAACCATCTAATTCCGGCCATAAAAAATCATTAATCATCTCTCGATAGCGCAATCCATTCACCGTAACTGTTGCTCCAGACTCATTTTCGAAAAAGTAAGGTCCAATGACTCCGCCGGACCATAAACCGCACCAAACAGTCACACGTTGAAGATAGAGAGGCTTTTCAACAATAACTCATGGGTTTTCAGAGCTCCAGATGCGACAATTTCGCTTGTTGACGAAGCCACCGAGGTGGAAATGGGCCTCATCACTCAAGATGATTTGCATTACATGATTCACTCAAATGAATTTTAATAATTTCAATGCGTTGTTGAAGCGTGTATCTTTAGATTTTTATTAATGGCGTAGTTTCTTCTTGTCAAATGTCAAAAAATGACTGCTTCAAAAGTAACATCTACCGAAATAGCGGGCTATTCAAAATAACACCTCTTATTGGAAAACCCTGTACTATCTAATCGTCGTCTTTTTAACCATATGTGTAAAAATGTACCCTTTCTCTTCTTCTTTTTAACACTTCATAATTATTACTTCTTATCCTTCTCATATTTATCTAAATTTAACACTTCCTAAATCTGTCAACAACATTGCAATTAAATATTTGCACTGTATATTCTTGTCACTTACCTCAACATAGACAGCTAGTCAGGTAGATAATGTAAAGAATACAATTAAATTACATTGATAATTAAGTATGGTACCTACCTACTAATATTATTGTTTTTTATATAAAAATGTAAAAGATAGTTCTTCTAAACTACGCAACGGATTTTGATAGGGTTTTCACTATCTTTTAAAACATTTCTTCCGGAAGGTTTACAAGTATAAAACATGCATATTATATTGATAGAAAGTAGAGAAAAGTCAATATTTTATAATCAAGTCGTAAAAATATATTTTGGGGCACTACATTGTTAACGCTGGCTAAACCTTATGAGATACATCAAAATAATGTACTACGGAATTGTATATCTTAAAAAGGCCTACGGAAAAGTCTTTGATCTTATAAGTTTATCTCCTAACTCAGTAGTTTGGTCTCCATCTTACAAAATTCACATTAACAACATTGAGCGAATACAAAAAAAAAATTGTACGTTTTATAAATTTTAAATTAAATATCCCTGTCGAAGACTTAAAATATAATTTCTTATTAAATACTCTAAAAATACATACATTAGAAGATAGACCTAAAATAAACGATTTAACGTTCTTATTCAAAATACTTAACGCTAAATTCGACTGTTGTGAACTCCTGCAACTTATAAAAATACATACACTCACAGTAACAACACGACAAAATACAATATTCTACAGCAGCATACATAAGCGTAACGACATTGCCCACTCTCCGATACAAACGACTTCACACCATGGGAAATCATTACTTGGGTGATGTTGACATATTCAATACCAACTTGCCAAGTTTTGTGGATCATTTAAAACATTTATTTCAACAATACTCCTAAACACATCATGTAAACCTACAAATAGCTATAATTTTCTTTTTTTGTTTCTTGTGTTTGTATGACTTGTTGCATAGCTTTTATCAAATGTAATTTTATTCTTATTTTTTATGTTTCAAAGTATTTGTCAAATTAAAATTATACTACCAACCATGTAAAAGCCCTCTGGGCGTTAAATAAATAAATAAATAACCCGCAGCAACGCCTGGTACGTCAGCTAGTATTTCAATAAACGCCAAACTCAAAAAAAAACCTCCGAATCGAAACGTTGTTGTAATGGCATTATAGCCATGTTCTTGACCAGTTACTTTCCCACCTCCTAACCCCTCCCTGCTTCCTTCAACCATTGAGGATTCCATAGTCCCACTGGCTTCGGGCAGTTGAATCTCTTGTACACTCACATAAAAAAATCATTTGTTTTTGTTTATTATTGACACATTGATTGATATTATTAAAGATCTTCACATCTAATTGTGTTATCATATTGTTTAAATTTAGCTTCGGACAGCCGAGTGTCATTTGCTTTAAATAAATCGCTAATTTTAGCATCTTCATAAAATGTTTGTAGCCAAAGCGTGTTTTGTTGACCTGTGTTTGTTATTAAGATCGAAATATTTATATACCATTGAAATATAATTCTTGGAGATCAGAAATATTCTTGGCAACTGTTGCGACAATTTTACAACCCGCTCGATGATTTGATTCTCATAATCGTTTCCATATAATTTTGTGACACTATTAATTTCTCGTTCGTTTAATCAGTAAAGTCATGTTCAATGTAATAAATTAGTCGTTGCCGTTACCCATTTACAACTTATATATTGCTAAATTTAAGTTTTATTTCTAAAGTTATGTTTTAAGCATTAAATTGTGATTGCGTTAATTTGGTTTATGTTATCAAATTGCTCCAATTCTTCAGCCCAGCATTCGTTTTACCTTTCGCATTTGACTCGTTTGACGGTATATCCTCTATCGGTATATCCATAAGCCGTGATGGTTAGTTAGTTACATTCAGACTTTTGAATAATCGTGTTCCACCATTTTACATTAAAATTGTTCAATAATCGTGTTCCTCCATTTTACACGCAACTGGTCAACAATCGTGTTCCAGTATTTTACCTTAAAATTGTTCAATAATCGTGTTCGTCTATTTTACACGCAACTGGTCAACAATTGTGTTCCAGTATTTTACCTTGAAATTGTTCAATAATCGTGTTCCTCTATTTTACACGCAACTGGTCAACAATCGTGTTCCAGTATTTTACCTTCGAATTGTTCAATAATCGCATTCCACCATTTTACGTTTAAATTGTTCAATAATCGTGTCCCACTAT
This sequence comes from Hesperophylax consimilis, assembly GCF_061612785.1. Classification (NCBI taxonomy): domain Eukaryota; kingdom Metazoa; phylum Arthropoda; class Insecta; order Trichoptera; family Limnephilidae; genus Hesperophylax; species Hesperophylax consimilis. The sequence continues at coordinate 4,293,928 of NC_142846.1, forward strand.
TTTACATTCATATTGTTCAATAATCGTGTTCCACTATTTTACCTTCGAATTGTTCAATAATCGCATTCCACCATTTTACGTTTAAATTGTTCAATAATCGTGTTCCACTATTTTACATTCATATTATTCAATAATCATGTTGCACCATTTTGCATTCAAAATGCTCATTAACCGTGTCCTATATTTTAAAGTCTTTTAAATTCTCATGTTCTACTATTCTACATTCAAAGTTTTCATTAATCTTGTCCCACTATTTTGGGTTAATAAATAATTAATAAATAAGTGTTTATTCCGGAATGTGGGGAGGTTAGAGCAGTCCCTCGCATTCCATATAGAGATACGATCAAAATATGATCAAAAACAAACAAAAAATAGAACAAATATAACAAAAAAAACAGACGAAAGATGATAAAAATAATAGAAAGTTGAAGCCTTTAGGGAGCCGTTACTAATTAGGCGCTAGTATTTTTTTCCAGTGTGCGTCAATGCTAGAGGATGGAGTGTGGCGGGCTTCCATAGTGAGGATATTTCCAGAGCTGCTTATCCTTTCCCTCATTCCTGCCACCCTGGATCTAATAAGGGCTTCATATCCGGGAACTCGCCCCTCGTGAACATACGGGAAGCGCTGCAGTATCTGGGGAGACAAAACATTGTGCGGAAGGCGTTGTTGTATTGGACCCGTAGTCTTTCTATACTACTCTTTTTGTAGTTTGCCCATAGTTCGCACGTGTACAACGTTGTGCAGAAGTTAAATTAAAGTTCGGGTAGCTTTTTGTATATGATCTATCTGTAAGTAACAAAGATATATTATTTAAAACCTACGTCATCTTTCTTGTGCACACTGTCACTTATTTTTATCAACGAAACTACATAGGAACACATACGAATTCATAATTTAGATCGCTTGGTGTTTTGGGAAATATATTATTTCCTAGTGCGTAATTCGCTAGACCGGCTAGAGGCTAAACCAATCAAAAGTTTTACGTTATCAACAATCGAATTGAAAGCAAATCAGAAAGGTTGATGAAATCAATCTATTTTTATCACTATGCTAACAAAGGCTTTAAATGGGGTTGAATCGCCTTGTTTTTGTGTAAAAAGCTGAAATGACGTCAAGAGCGGAAACGGATGCCAATATTTCTGGGACACAAAGGCTTAGGGGGCACTTAAAGGGTCCATAGGAGAAAAATCCCCGGTGAAGGACTGAGGCACGAACTGTCGGATTGGGTATGAATATAAAAGCTTATAATCTAGAACGAGACCTTTGTAAACGATTTTTAAACCTGCATACAAAATTACGAATATTTTTTACTCTGTCAAAATCGGAAAGTTTAACACTTTTGATATTTTAGTCACTTTAGAAGCATCAAATGCAGGATTACTCCACTGATATTTTAATGTAAAATAGTGAAACAAGATTAATTTGAAAGTTAAATAGTGGAGCCAGATTATTGAACAGTTTTATTTAATATAAAATTTTCACTGGATGCTGTAGACATGAGATCCCCGAGGAGTTCATGTGGTAAAACCGTGTATGATCAGAATGCGAGGCTGATGTAAGGTACTAATATTCAATATTACTGTTTTTTTAGAATCTCTTCAAATTATGCGTAATCTGGTTAAAAATGGGATTGCAGGCCCTTAACGAATGAATTGATAGTTTTCCTAATAAGCTTTCAGTAAAATACGAATGTTTTATCACGATGTCGGAACACGTGGTCATAAAAATTCTAATATTTTGGCATTTTGTCATTTTATATTATCAAGGCATATGCAGGTTTACGTGTTACATTACGAATTTACTAAGAGTTTATCAGGAAACAACCTGCAATCACGTTTTTAACCGGGATAATCTGAAGAGTTTTTCAACCCGCCACTTGTGACGTGATTATGACTTACATCTTTGGTGATGCCGCACAGTGGGCTGAAAATCGCCTTTCATAGACATTTCAAAGGTATTTTTTTTGGCTAGAAATGGATTCTGCTGATCATTACTATGCTATAAAATTTCGTATGAAGCAATTGCGTGTACAAATGAAGGAGTTATCATTTTTTTAAGAAAACATTGTATGGCACTGACATTAAAAATGAGTTTATCTCTGGAATCATAAGGTTGGCCATTATATCCTTACACACAGTTATACTACTATTTATTTGTATTTTTTTGACATACTTCGTATTGTGGCGCAACTTGCGATATTTTTTTTTTAAATCCTCAAATTGAAAAAAACATTTTTTAATGTTGATGATTCATTTTAATGCTTAAATGCTTTACATATGAGTAGGCTTGCAGTGTAAAAAAAGTTGTAAACTAGACAAAGCACTACTACAGGGCACTACATCTTATAGACACTAATATTTCTTGCAAAGGTGACAAACATATCTTGTCTTTCGGTTTTAATAATAATCACAATAATCATATCATCAAGATAAAACCAAAAATAAATACATAAACTTATAAAATATTGAAAATTCAAAAATTTAACTGTGACTGACTTACATAGACTGTGAACCGAAACGCGAACCGAGCCACGAATTACAGGAAAAGAACGAAGCAACTGTAAGCGGCGTTTCGCGCCATTTGCGGTTGCTTCGTTCCTTTTCCATAAGTTGAGGTTTAGTTCGGCAGTTCGGCTCGCGTATATATTATACCAGAGATGTGCTTTATTTCAAATAAATCCATTTCAAATGGAAATGCAAAATGCAAAATGGGTATTTTCCATTTTGCATTTTAAATGCTTTTCTAAAAACCATTTTGCATTTTGCATTTTAAATGCTTTTCTCAATGCATTTTCCATTTTAAATGCTTTTTTGCAACATTATTCATACTATCTCCACTCATCTTTTTTTCATAAGCCCCAAATATCAGTCGGTCTTCAACCTCGCTATGAGAGATAATTTACATTTGTCAAGTTGCTCCCTGGTAGGAGCCCTGGCAATTGAGTGATACCATTACAAAACATACTGAACATGGAGCCATGACGCTGTAATATTATATATTAGATAGCAGTTCCTATGTTTGTACGTTGGCAACATTAGTCCCGCGCAAATTTTTTGTGGTTTCATAATCTGAAGTCGTGGTGTTTTTGGATTTACCATCATGTAATATGTTTGTTCTACATTGATGTCCATTATTAAATGACAAAATTGTTTAAAAATACTATAATTATTTTAATTGTTTAACCTGAGAAACCATTTTGCATTTTCAATGCATTTTGAAAATAGGTATTTTGCATTTTGCATTTGAAATGCTTTTCTAAAAACCATTTTGCATTTTGCATTTTCAAATGGAAAAGTTTTGACCCATTTCCATTTTGCATTTCAAATGGTTTTGGGTACCCATTTTGCACATCTCTGTACATAACATAATATTAAGAAAGGGATGCTCAGATGGTTTAGACATGAGTGAATGAACGAAGAAAGGATTCCAAGTGAAATATATAACGCAAATGTGAATGGTAGAACAAGTCGGGAACGCCCGAGGAAAACATGGTGCGATCAAATTAACAATTTTCTTTGAATATTCCTTTTTCCATTTAGTCGTGTCATCTTTTACGTGAGGGCCCGGATACATGCGCGAACCGAAGTGCCGAGCTGAACCTCAACTTATGGGGAAGGAACGAACGGATGCTGAAAAAGCCCTCGTAAATGTCTGTTGGTTTAATAATATAATCTAAGTAGGCGGATATTTCTCATACATAACTTTTTGATGTGGCTGCTCCTACGTAGTACGTTTATTTTAAACTCTTGTTTTTAACTTTGTTTTTGCTTATCAATATAATATCGTGCGATATGGCAGATGCAGCAACAAAAACAAGTAATCTCTGTTATTGTTTTAAATCGTGGAGGCAGATGAATATTTACACAACATGTTGTTTTCATGATTTATTTACGCAATACATCTTACGAAAAATAACTATTCGATTCTCTTAGCACTGCTTAATTCATTCATTTGCTGCAAAATTATACCAATTATTTTAAATCAAAATTTTTAACACAGGTTAATCATGGTACATAACTATCTAGAATTCTACATGTTTACGGTCACATTGTAACATTTGAATTAAGTTAAATTAAATTAAAGAAAAGATAGAGCTATTTTTTAAACAGTGTCAGGAACTCACGTATTATAATATATACGCGCGTAAACTAATATACTTCAAGCATTGACTTTCTTAATGTCATTGTATCACATTTTAAACAGTGTTAGCAACTCACGTATACAGGGTGTATCGGCACGTACCCGACAAACTTTAACCAGCTATTCCTTAGCACATTTGGAGTAAAAAATGTTATGTGCACTTTGCTGTCCGATAACATTTTTTTTTTATAAAAAATTTACTATTCATATTTTCACCACATGTCACCACTGTTTTATCCTTTGTCAAAGTTTGAAAACCAACCTGGCAATATTTTATTCGAGTTTCGTTGAATAATATACGTACGTACCTACATTAGCGCGCTTTTACTATCACAACGAAATGGCATGGCACCATTCGTCTCATTTTTAGCTATTATTATTTAGTGTGTATGAAAGAGCGAACACGCTTTTTGACACACTTGCTAATAACAGCTGTTGAACACGAGAAACAATGCCAATGACAGTGACGGAGTGTGGATTTTTTTATTATTTTTTGTTTTTAATTGACAAAAAATGTTACCGGACAGCAAAGTGCCCATAACATTTTTTACTCCAAATGTGCTAAGGAAAAGCTGGTTTAAGTTTGTCGGGTACGTGCCGATACACCCTGTATACCGTAAACTAACATACCTCAAGCATTGATTTTTTAACAGTGTTGGGAACTCACGTGTTATATATACGCTCGTAAACTTAAATACCCCATGCATTTACTTTTTAAAACACAATTTATCGCATTTTAAAAAACACTGATTTAAAATATCGTCATCTTTATTTGATCGCGTTATATTTTCACCAATCTCTTATTTTGTATTTTCTTTGAATTTTCAAGTCAAGTCAAGGGAACCCACAATGGCATTGCTTGTGTATGGGTAATTTAAAAATATGCTAATAAAACAAATTACGAAATGGATCCTTACACACGGAATACATTACAACTACAACACCCATTCATTCTACACTCTATCAATTTAATCACTTTTCAGACAAAACATAATATATCCTTATTCCCTAACTTAGCGGTATAGTATGTACATAATTAATTAGTGTGATCTATTTACTAATAATTTCTCAAATTTTTCATCTTCTTATAATTCTCTAACTTCTCCATCCTCTTCTTGCAACTCAAACTAGCTATACATCATTTTTCTTTTTTTATATTATAGTAATGTATAGATTCTATGTCCATGAAACCACATGTACTCTCTAAATCATGTATCAATAAAATAGGAATAAGAATAAACTAATTATTATTATAATGATTACTTCCTCGCACATTATTATTTCTAAATACATACCTGTGATATCTTTATTTTCATTATGTTTTTATTAAAATGAAGTTAACAAAGCTGTACGCTTCATTGCAACATTAATTAATGAAAGAGTACTAACAATCTTTAAAGAATATGAAATTACAAATTGAAATAGACACAGAAAATAAAAAAATATTGTTACTGAGATTTGTTGATTGTGTTAACGTATTATTTATTATTCTATTAACGGCTGATTCGAGCATTTCAGATTACCTGCCATTTTAATAGGTCCGTACGAGCAAGAATGCGTGACGTGTTTTTTTTCATTTCTGCATTGTATTTTCTCTATTCATCTGCAGTCAAGGTTAAGGTTGACCGTAAATAATAACTGCGCCAAGTGAAGAAATCATATTACCTTTATGCTTGGAAGTAATTATTATTTTTTACGACATAACAGGTGTTATAACTTATAACCGATCTAACCGTCAGCATGCACACTTGCAATGCAAATGTATTCAATAAGCATTATGAAAAGGTTACTAATTCGAATAAAACGAGCGTATTATTGTATTTACAAATTTCATATAAAATTCTTTCACATTCCTACGTTTAGGTGAGCGACTTCTGAATGTAGGTATATATTTAAAGAAAAACTATTTGAACTTGCAAATAATATACACCGATTGTTGGAGTTTAAACATTGTATCTCCAATATTGGTTGAAAATGAGAAAAGTACTGAAATGTACCAAATATAGACTATATTTTTATGGGGTCAAATATTGCATCTCCAAAACCTACCGACCCAAAGATATAAACATATTAAAATATATTGCTAAACGCAAGTTCAAAATATTGTATATACGTAAGCTATAGATACTATAATACAGAACTAAAAACTTATTTTCATTTCACAAAATCTAATGCAAGCCGAACTGCCGAGCTGAACCTCAACTTATGCGAGCCTAGCCACGAATTACTGGAAAGGAACGAAGCAACTGTAAGTGGCGTTTAGCGCCATTTGCGGTTGCTTCGTTCCTTTCGCGTAATTCGTGGCTCGGCTCGGGTTACAATTTGCAAATGTATACGTACCATTATTTTTCCAGGTTTGCAAACCTTCAAACTCAGTTGTATAAATATTATGTTTTATTTTACATTAGCAATCTCTTGTATTCATACCAATATTCCTTACTAGCAACATCATTTGTAGTTAGTTACATTTGCATTCGAGGCTTACTTGCAGAACCTTGATACTATATATACTATATAAAATTTTACTGAAATGCTAATGTTCCATTTTGATCTCATTTTTGGATACTTCTTTATTTGTTTTAATACATGATTACTTACCTAATTATCACATTCGCCTATTCTCTTTATAAATGCTTATTTTACAATTAATTTGTACTTAAATATTCATTTATGCAAAAAAGATACATTTTATAATTTTAATGTTATTTAGTAGATAATATTTTACCCCTGCAGTTTTGAACAAAGGCGTTTTTATGAAAAAAACAAATCGTTAATTCAAAACTAGATCTATTCAATGTTAATTGAATTGAATTGAATTGAATTGAATTAATATTTTTACTCCCTTACTAACTGGCGTGTTTTAGATTTTATGCAGCTGAGAAACAACCATTACTCTAGGTTAAGGGTAAATGTCAATTGAATACAATGTATTTTATAATTTAAAGAAAAAAATGGAGTTACAATATTTTAACTCTAAGCCATCGATATCATGTTACTACAACTCCAGTAACACGTTCAAATCACACATATTTGTTCAAACCACTAAAATAGGTTTTTTTCATAATTTAACAAACATGTTAAATTACAATTTCAAACGCTTTTCTTGAACCGAACCTAAGTTACATATTTTTATTTACCATCGGCTGATTTTCCAAAAGGGTAGGCTGAGAATGAGAATGAAAAGCCAAATATCTCTTATACACCTTTAAGGCCCCGTAGTAAGCGTTCAAATATGGTTTGGAAGGGAGAAATGTAAATACGAATGCTAGAGGGAGCGCGCTAATATTAAAAAAAACGATAGTAATTAAGTATGGTGAAAATATTTTCTCTCGACAAATGCTTTAGTTGCTTTTAAAGATACACTGAATTTTTCATGCTTATAACATATTAAATAACAACAAAAAACATGTTTTTAATAATTTTCGGAGCTTACTTTGCGATTTTTTTCTATCGAGGGAATTTTATATAATTAACGTTTCGGCATAACAAATGTATTTATATTATCTTAAAATATAACACATATATTTTTTTGAACTTAAAAACTTAAAGAGTTAACGAGAAACTTGTTATAAATCGGTAAAAATTGGGTATGCGGGGCTTATGTAGGTATTTGTTTAAGGTTAAACGCAACGCTCGTTGTATTCTACGTGTTCACAGATGGCGTTAATTAAATAATTTTGTTTAAATACGCTTTTGCAAGGTATTGCTTTACAATATTAAGACAAATCATTTGTTTGTGCCCGTATATACGCAATATGAATATGAATCAATAGTTTTGTTCGTTTAAAGACTTCATTCTTTCGAGAAAGGCACACAAATACAATATTTTACCGATGATTCAATCCAATATTGTATTTGTATGCCTTTCTCGATAGAATTGAGTTTTTATATGGACAAAACTATTTATTCATATTCATATTGCGTATATGAGGGCGCAAACAAATAATTTGTCTTAATACTATAAAGCAATACCTTGCAATAGCGTATTTAAACAAAATTAATTAATTAACGCCATCTGTGAACACGTAGAATACAACGAGCGTTGCGTTTTTTATCTCCTTGAAACATCCCTGACATTTACCGCTACAGATCAAAATTGATATCACAACTCTTCTATGAAATGCTAGAAACTTATCAACACTCACTTTGAAAACATCTTATTAGTCACTTCCTCGTTTGTTGTATTTTTAAGGCTTATTTGAAAACAAGAAATTAAGCCAGTCGTACAATATTGACATTGGTTAATTTAGGTGGGCGAAGTGACGTTCGCGTGAAAACGTTTTTTTGTTTTCTTTTTTTACACTATCTATACTAAAAATAGATTTTAATAGATAAATTCGTGAGTTTTCTAGCGCGACATCTGATGTCGTATCGCTTGACAGGTTTAATATGAAGCAGGTCATCCGGAAAATTACATGTCCATAATAATATTCAAACAATCTTTAGTTGTTTTCCGTTAATTTAAAATTGATTTGACTTGTTATTTTCCATTAGAAATGTGTCTTTAATAATTTTCGTTATGTTTTTTAATCAAGTTGCTCATTTTATCAAAATACCAATTTGCTCGTCCTTGTCGTTTGTCATGTTTTTTTTATAGGTAATCAAAAGATTTTTTATATTAAGAGGATCGCTTCCCCATTTTGGGGGATTTTGCTTAGCTGAAGGAAGGAGGTGGGAATGGTTGGGAAGCACATTGCTATGGAGATAATATGATCAATGGTCATCGTACTTATCTAAAACCACATCAAGCAACTACGTTGTCATTTTCACCACTGATAAAATGATAATTTTATTTTTCTACTGATCAATGTCAACGGAACTATTTTCAGATCATTTCCATCATGCGTTATGAAGCTCTAAAACATTCACTTTGATATCAGAAATTAAGACAAAAGACCATGCTTTTCCTGCATATCTTTCAATTGTTCAAAAAACAATTAAGTAATTAAATGTTCACATGTAGCAATCACTTTAACCTGACGAAGTTTCAGGTCGAATCGAAACCGGTTGGTTTATATATTATACTCAAAGTGTTATTCAAACTTTTTGATTATACATTTTGAAAAAGAATATTAAAATTATTCAGTTGATGCCGGGTAGTACCTACAGGTATGTCAGCGAATTTTGATGCCAAAAATGTCCTCACACAGATGCATTTCTTGAATACAGCATGCTTAAAACTTTTTATTACACTTACTTTAGAAAAAATAATTCTACAGAAATTTAAAAAGTTAATCTTTAATATAATAAATAAAAAACACTGTAATACTTAATAAACTGATAAATTAATACAGTAACAACTTAATTCCTTAAAATCTTTTAAATCCAATCCAGTCGAAACATCGCATTAAAATCGCTTTTTCCTTGACATATTACAGCTTAAAGTCCACATCTTTTCCAGGGTGAGATATTTATAGAATGTTTACAAAATACGTAGGTTATTTATATGACTGCATAATATACACGAGATACGCGCGCGACCTCAGTCCATTCCCTACCTAAACATGTTGGTACATGAATACTGAAATAATTTAATTCAGGTGTTATTCATTTTATACTAGTTGACTTGTACCCGGTGTTGTTCGGGGTTTTTAATGGTTTGGAGTAAGGTTTTGAATTCTAGTTTACCGGAAAACTGGATGCATTATTTGAAATAATATTATTGTAAAGAATTCAAACCAGCCTCTCCCGATTCAGCACGCCAAGAATCATAACATACATAATTAATAACTAATAATACAACTTTTGGGCAAAAAAGCTTCTTATATCATAGTATTAAACTCTACAATAAAATACCACTCTCACTCAAAAACCTCAACATTATAACATTTAAATCTCAAATAAAAAGCTGGATACTTAATATAGGGAGATCTGAAATAGAAAATATACTGAGATCAAACACAGACTAAAACAGAATCTACTAAACTGAACTATACAAAAAACACTATCTTACTTATTTTAAAATTATTTAAAATATAAGAAAAATAAAGAAAAGAAGAAAAGAAAATAAGACAATAAGACAATAAATAAGAAAAGAAGACAATAAATTTTAAACGATTTTATGTCCGGGTTAAATCTTCCCCATAGGAAAAACTAAACCCTTCCACACACTTTTCCACAAATGATCATCTAGTCAATCAACATTAGGCAAGTGTATTATATAAGCAAAATAAATACAAGAACAACACGTCAACTCACCAGAAATCAAATGGGAAAATAATTCACCGACTCCAGATATTTTCATATCAGAGGGTTCGGCTCGGTAGAACTCCTAACAGGGCCTATAAATCCTACTGATCCCTCAGTATAAATATTTAAAAAATCTTTCGTTATCCTACATGTATTCAAAATGACCGACTTTTGCATCTTTATATATAAATTTTTTGATAGATCTAATACGCCTAAATTTTTAATGAGATAGCTAGGTATAATGCCAGTAGCCGAAATAACGAATGGTAATATTTTATTATTATTATTATTAATTTTGGAATCGTACTTTTTCACTCGAGTTCCTTTTGGGTGTGTATGGCCTAGTTTTTATTTTTATTCATTTTAAGCGAAATTTTCTAACTCTGCGGTATAATGTAACAAATTAAGTTCTAAGATTCTCAAAATTCATTCGTTAAAGGCCTGCAGTCCCTTTTTAAACCGGAAAACGAATAATTTCTCCAGTAAAATGATTGCTCCCTAAATATCTACAACTAATATTATGTACCATTAAAATGTTAGTAATTATCCTACGCGATATTGCAGAGATTTTAGGCTGCCCAAAACTAAAACAAACCACTTTCACATTCAAACCACTTTCTAAACACTGCTGGCACTAATAAGTACAGACTTTGAAGTTTTCAGCGAAATCGGTCCAGAGGTTTTGAGTGTATAGGGAACAAACATTCATTTATATATTCATACAAAGAATTTCGTCTTTTTCTTGGTATATTTAATTTTTTCCAATGAATTTGCGCCGCTAAAAACGTCTCAATCTATTCCTGGTTTCTGTTTATCAATAATTCAATCTCGAAATACATAATATTATTATTTTCATGTTTTTATTATTTATGATTTGGATATCGTTTTGAGCTGTGATTTTTTTTTGTATTTTGGTTGTAACATTTGTAACAAATAATGTTTTCTTGTAAGACCTTCGGTAATTATCTGAAAGTACTTCGGTAATAATCATTAATTTCTCGTGTTTTTTGTCAGTGGCGCAGCAAATGCTCGGGCCGTCTGGGAAACCGCTCAAGGCCGGACCTTGAAGTCTTCAAAGGACATTCCATATTATACATATATCGTTCAATATTAGTTATTAGGTTATTTTGTAATATTCATATTTTGTGAAAGATAGTGCAAAGCGTAAAATTTTACGTCCCTTTGGTTATTTATGTTTTTTGTAATGATAAAATTATACAACACAAGCTAGTCTAACTGCTTAGGGCCAGTAGAATTATGGCATTCTGGGTGTCATCCCATAACAACGAAATCGAATTTTCATTTTACGTAATTAAAATACTAAAATTAAAAATTTCCCAAATGCAGTCAGTTTCCTGTTATAGTAATTAAGGTAAATCAAAAGCTTTTATTTGAAAAAAGTTCGTATTAGGCGTGGCCAGCGATCCCGAATAATTACCAATGTTTAAAATGATTTATTAATATTTTTTCGCTAAAAACCTTTTGATTATCTGGTGATGGCAAGTTTTTATTAATTGTTTTATAATCAATTAAGCATGAGCACAGTTTTGTAATGTCCTTGAGCGCCAAAATAACTGTCACAATAATTAAATCTGAAATACTTTCAGAACTGACAACACTTTTTATAAAGATTTTTGCATCGATATGTAAATAAAAATCATTTGTCAAAACAATCTATTAAGGTCGGGAAAATGTAAACGAGTTCTATTCTGCCTTTTTGTCTCTTTGTGTGAGGTTGATCAAAGAGGAAATGTTTCGTGTATTCATGCAATAATAGTGTTAAGAGTCAAGATTCAACCATTGGTATTGCCCCGGGGCGTGTGATTCTGACGCTACCCCACTGAATTTTATGATATTTGATAGATACTAATTACATCAAAGTAATCCATGTGAGTGATCTTATGAGTAGTAAATCCTAAGTAATAGAACAGTTATCATTTTTAATGATTGAAAAAGTACCCCATAATGTATTTATTATATTGATAAATAATGATTAAATAATTAGTTTATTGAATGAGATAGCAGAGGAAAGAAACATCTAATGACTTACATATTTCTCTATAGATATTTTTGGATAAAGAAAACATGTATTCATACTATTCAAACATACCTTCTATCTGTTTATTTATTCTATGAATTTTTTTTTTTTGCAGGATATTCGTCAATCGCTCTCTGCATTTGGACAATATCAAATTCTTTGGATTCGACATGGACTACACATTGGCTGGTAAGCACTTACATCAATTCATTATTATCCAACATGGATTACACATCGGTTGGTAAGCACTTACATTAATTCATTATTATCCGACATGGATTCCACATCGGCTGGTAAGCACTTACACCAATTCATTATTATCCGACATGGATTCCACATCGGCTGGTAAGCACTTACACTAATTCATTATTATCCGACATGGATTCCACATCGGCTGGTAAGCACTTACATCAATTCATTACTATCCAACATGGATTACACATCGGTTGGTAAGCACTTACATTAATTCATTATTATCCGACATGGATTCCACATCGGCTGGTAAGCACTTACACCAATTCATTATTATCCGACATGGATTCCACATCGGCTGGTAAGCACTTACACTAATTCATTATTATCCGACATGGATTCCACATCGGCTGGTAAGCACTTACACCAATTCATTATTATCCAACATGGATTACACATCGGTTGGTAAGCACTTACATTAATTCATTATTATCCGACATGGATTCCACATCGGCTGGTAAGCACTTACACCAATTCATTATTATCCGACATGGATTCCACATCGGCTGGTAAGCACTTACACTAATTCATTATTATCCGACATGGATTCCACATCGGCTGGTAAGCACTTACACCAATTCATTATTATCCAACATGGATTACACATCGGTTGGTAAGCACTTACATTAATTCATTATTATCCGACATGGATTCCACATCGGCTGGTAAGCACTTACACCAATTCATTATTATCCGACATGGATTCCACATCGGCTGGTAAGCACTTACACTAATTCATTATTATCCGACATGGATTCCACATCGGCTGGTAAGCACTTACACCAATTCATTATTATCCAACATGGATTACACATCGGTTGGTAAGCACTTACACCAATTCATTATTATTTTCTACATGAATTACACATCGGCTGATAAGCACTCACACCAATTCATTATTATCCAACATGGATTACACATCGGCTGGTAAGCACTTACACCAATTCATTATTATCCAACATGGATTACACATCGGCTGGTAAGCACTCACACCAATTCATTATTATCCGACATGGATTCCACATCGGCTGGTAAGCACTTACACCAATTCATTATTATCCAACATGGATTACACATCGGTTGGTAAGCACTTACACCAATTCATTATTATTTTCTACATGAATTACACATCGGCTGATAAGCACTCACACCAATTCATTATTATCCAACATGGATTACACATCGGCTGGTAAGCACTTACACCAATTCATTATTATCCAACATGGATTACACATCGGCTGGTAAGCACTCACACCAATTCATTATTATCCAACATGGATTACACATCGGCTGGTAAGCACTTACACCAATTCATTATTATTATCTACATGAATTACACATCGGCTGATAAGCACTAACATCAATTCATTATTATCCAACATGAATTACACATCGGCTGATAAGCACTCACACCAATTCATTATTATTTTCTACATGAATTACACATCGGCTGATAAGCTCTCACACCAATTCATTATTATCCAACATGGATTACACATCGGCTGGTAAGCACTTACACCAATTCATTATTATCCAACATGGATTACACATCGGCTGGTAAGCACTTACACCAATTCATTATTATTATCTACATGAATTACACATCGGCTGATAAGCACTTACACCAATTCATTATTATTATCTACATGAATTACACATCGGCTGATAAGCACTCACACCAATTCATTATTATCCAACATGGATTACACATCGGCTGGTAAGCACTCACACCAATTCATTATTATCCAACATGGATTACACATCGGGTGGTAAGCACTTACACCAATTCCTTACTATCTGACATGGACTACCCATATGTTGGTAAGCACTAACACCAATTCATTTTTATGTTATTGGTTGGCCCATACGTTGGCAGAATGAAAAAGCTACAATCGGTCTGTTTTATTATTATTTCAATTGAAATGAAATCTCAACTATTTTGTGAAGTACCACCATTATCCACCCAAATCTTCAATCAACACATTGCATGCTAAAATGTGTGGCCTAAAAGCGCTAAACTTTATGATTCATAAAGCTAAAAAAATGTTCAAAGATTTTTGAAATCTTCATGTAATCTGTTTTTGTTTTGTTTTTGTTGGCGTTGCTCTGATGTATGCATGGTTTGGAGTAAAGTTAAGACCAAGTATTTTACCATACGTAAGTAATTGTTTCACTTGGCGTCTCCGACTTCTTCATTCATTCATCATTCTCTTCTCCCTTCATACATTCTTCTTACTCCTCTTTCTTCGTTCATCTCGTACGCCTCATTTTACCATAAATAATTATTTGATTTGTTTCTTCATTGGGCATCCTCAAATTTTTCTACCATTCACTACCACATCGTTTCTTTAGAAAAACCACTTTAATTTGACTTGGCATCTCATTCCCGTGCAGAGATAGTGCGTAAAACCTTCCCTGGGCGTCCCCGACTTCTTCTATCATTCAAACTACTTTCTGAACACTCCTGACATTAATAAAAACAAACTATGAAATTTTCAGCAATATCGGTCCAGTAGTTTTGGAGTATATAGGTCACAAACTAAGAAACATTAATTTTTATATATATATACAGGGTGTATCGGCACGTACCCGACAAACTTTAACCAGCTTTTCCTTAGCCCATTTGGAGTAAAAAATGTTATGGGCACTTTGCTCTCCGGTAACATTTTTTTTCAATTAAAATCAAAAAATTATAAAAAAATCCACACTCCGTCACTGTCATTGGCATTGTTTCTCGTATTCAACAGCTGTTATTAGCAAGTGTGTCAAAAAGCGTCTTCGCTCTTTCATACACACTAAATAATAATAGTTAAAAATGAGACGAATGGTGCCATGCCATTTCGTTGTGATTGTAAAAGCGCGCCAATGTAGGTACGTACGTATATTATTCAACGAAACTCGAATAAAATATTGCCAGATGGGTTTTCAAACTGTGACAAAGGATAAAACAGTGGTGACATGTGGTGAAAATATGAATGAAAAATTTTTTATTAAAAACAAATGTTACCGGACAGCAAAGTGCGCATAACATTTTTTACTCCAAATGTGCTAAGGAATAGCTGGTTAAAGTTTGTCGGGTACGTGCCGATACACCCTGTATAGATGTTTCGTTAGGTTAGGAAAAGTTCCTTAACCACTCGAGCGATAGCTACCCACATCTGGGTAGTAGTAGGTAGGTGATTATTATGAATTTATTTTGAATTTGTGGTAATCACTAGCTTAATTAAAATGTTCAATCTCTAGCTTGATTAAAAGCTTATATCGAATACCAAGAGACATCAATTATGTTCCTCTCGTGGAATATTCTAGATAATGTTTTATATTGTTTAGTCTGTATACGCCATTTAAAATTATTTGCTAAAAATTTAACGTCTGTAAACATTGTTAAAAATTTAATTTTTAAATGTGTGTGACTACAACAGTAGACCATAGACAGCATACGGAAATAGTAATATTCAATATTGCCACAAATAAATACAAGGTAGGGCAATTCCGATCAAGGTACGGCAATCTGTTAAACTGTTAAATATTGCATTTTTAAATTTCTTTGACTGGAAACATTTCCAATAGACAGCATGCAGAAATAGATATATTCAATATTGCCACAAATAAGTACATGGCAGGACAATTTCGTCCAAGGTACGGCAATCTGTTAACGTGTTAAAAATTTTACAATTTGTTTTTTTTTTTAATAAAATCTAAAAATATGGGATAAATGGTGAATTAAGGGTAGATTCATTGGATTTAAATCACAGTCAAATATATTCATTTGTTTCAGTATTAATATTTGGATGTATAATTTTTGGAATTGTAGTGGTACGCAACTACTTCATTCGAACGAAATTCTAGATCTCGATTTTTCCAAACAAGCTTCTTGGATGTTCTTTTATTTATTTGTTTGGAAAATTCTACATAGCAACCAAATTGTTCCAGAAGCTTCTTCACCTTTTAAAAGCTACAGCATGAAGAAGTCAGTCAGTCATCAATCCGCCATCAGTTAACAAGGTGCTCAACGAGTGATAATCCGCGCACCTCACTTGCGCGAAGGATATTCTTCCCGGCTCTGCTCATGGACTCCATCGGGATATCATCATAGCGCTTTGGCCCAGATCGCCGTCCCTGGCCAACGCTACATGGATTACAGCGCCCTGGTTCCAGCGTCTCTGACCAGCGCTTCATCCACTCACCATGACCACCACGAGGACACGCAGCATCCTCACTGGTCAGCTCAACTCCCGCTCAACCGCCTACAAGGTCCACCGCACCTTCGGCCTTCCCGTCAGCACTGGAGTACTGATTGCCAAGATCGCCAGTGCCTGACAGACAACGAGTCCGGTCACTAGCGCCCGGCGTCGACTCACAGACCCGCGCTTGACCTGCCATCACCGCCTGCATCCGGAGAATACTACATCTGTCCAACGTCATCTCATCACGGCTACCTGACTCATCAAATAAACACTCTGACCTTCACCACAACATCTTTCATTCCGTGCCTCCTCACCAGATCCCCAAAGAATGAACCAATACTGAACACCCGGAAATGTCTATGGCTCAAGGCGTTTTATTTTAAATTATACTCTCGCTCGAGTGGTTAAACTGATTAGAATAAAATAAAATTGTTTGCTATGTGTATTATAATATGTATCTTATTTAATTCCAGAATACAAATCTCCACAGTATGAAACCCTGGGATTCAACCTCGTGAAGGAGCACCTTGTCAATTTAGGATATCCACAGGAAATTATGGAGTTTGAATATGATCCGTCTTTTCCAATTAGGTAATGCTATACATTATATATACGGTGTCAGGAAACTTTTAGTACAGGCCAGAAACTAGTAAATCTACATCACATAGACAAACCAAAAACACTTTTTTTTTCAATCAGTGCATTTTATTTTTTTCCCTTTTTTTTCAGGCTAAAAAACTTTTGGGCCAGGTCCACGCTTAAAAGATTTAAACAGCTAATTTTATTTATTTTCAAATTTTATTTTAAAAAATTCCAACTTCGGACTCGATGTAATGAAGGTTCATTAATTTCCCGCTTGTACCATTGACGGATTATATTTAGATGAGACATGAATTGAAAAAAAAGGTTACACTTTTGTGCATCCAATTAGTCCTCCAACGCTCCCAACGACCGGGAACTCAGGTTTGAGCTTAGTGCGCAAAAATTATCGCTAGTGGAACCCGTTTCGAAGAGATATTAGTACACAACTATTTACAATAGTAAATAATCAGCTGATTCTGAATTCTACTGATTTCTCAGTCAGCTAACATAGTTATTTTTTTAATGATAAACTAATGTTTTTACAAGGTTTTTTTATGAATAGCACAAAGGATAACAAATTTTTATAAGCAATAATTAGTCACCTGAAATATCAATTCAAATTGAAAATATCTCCCGAGTAAAAATAAATGCCGCCGACGGGAATTGAACCCGCACCTTCTGATGTCCGGTCAGGTGCTCTGAACCACTGAGCTACGTCGGCTTATTTCCAACACGCCAAATAATTCAATATGTACTAGTACTTCAATCAACAATTACTGCTTATTATATTTTTTTCCACCTGTAAACAACCAACTTTATTTTTGTAGGAAAGGCTTTGTTAGTTCTAAATTTCTCACTAGATGGCGTCGAGACATATTATATCTACATTTGTTGGTGAAATATTTTGACTTGTCAAATATCAATAAAGTTGGTTGTTTACAGGTGGAAAAAAATATAATAAGCAGTAATTGAATGTATCGCCCGAATAACGTTGCAAACAACAAAAACAAGATTTTTCAGAAACAAGAAAAAACGTTTTTTAAAAGATTTTTTATTAGAAAACATCCAATTTTTCAATAAGTTTTATATTACTTAGACATAAACAAGGGTACATGTGAAAAAATATTTTAAAAAACCATTAAAATAAAGGAAATAATCGACATAAAACAAAAAAAAATGTGGAATAACGTTGCTTAAGCTGCCACTTGCAACGTTTTTCCACTGTAGTGCATACATTTACTGAGCCGGTAGGTTTTCATAAAAGCTTCTGTTGATTTCTGGTAAGTATTTGACAAAGCAATGTCTTTTCGATACATTTTCGGGTACTATTCTTCGTTTTGGCTCCAGCACTTCAATACAGCTTTGCAAAAAAAGGTTCTGCTTATTGTATGTTTTAGTGTAAAAAAGGTCAAAAAGTTCCTTTTTTTTATGCAACGTCATAGTTTTACAATCTGGGTATCGACATTTACACATAAAGTCCTGTAAAAAAAACAGTTAAATCAATATTATCAACAACAGCAAGACGTCAAAAAAAAACATGTCAATAAGAAATAAATAAAAACATATTGAATAACTTGACAATGGACAAGGAATTGTTTATCTCTCAGATAGAAATATGTCAGTTTTGAAAATATATAATATAATGAAGTGGATACTTTGTTTAAAAATATTAATATTTGATAATGTAAATAATAAACAAAGTACTTAAGAAATTTGTATTAAAAAACCAAACAAAACTTATTTACATAAGAAATATAAGTGTAACGTTATTCCACTAACCTGTGTTGGGGGCGATTTGCCGCTAACCGCTTTGCCTTTACGACTTGTATAAGGCTTACCCGAATTTCTTAATGCCTTCTGTTTATTATCCTTCCAGTTTTCAAAAGAAATTTTAAGTTTTTTCCCTTTATTCATATTAAATAACATACGCGGAGACACCGAAACTACCTGCTGTACAGACGGCATGTCGGCTCGCGCAACGTTATTCCACTGAGACTGGCTCCCCAGCGCACTTTGGATGCTACTAAAAGAGGTAGATAGATTTTTTTTTCATGATGTGAAAGAGTAGCATAGATAGGTGTACACATAAAGAACATTATTCCACCAAAAAATCAGTTTACGATTTTTTGTTGTTTGCAACGTTATTCGGGCGATGCATTCAATTGTTGATTGAAGTACTAGTAAAATGACACATTTAACTGTTCACTCATTATTTGTTTACCTATACTGTAATATACCATAGTAATATAATGTGTATTGTTTTTTTTTTTTTTCAGAGGGCTTTGGTTTGACACTTTGTACGGTAACCTTTTAAAAGTAGACGCCTATGGAAACATTCTCGTCTGTGTGCATGGATTTGAATTCTTAAAACAGTGAGTATATTTTTTCTATGACTATTCTCGATATACACACAATGTTAAACAAATATGCCTTGTTAGTTAGTTTTTCTGTTCAAATAAGTACCTAAGCCTTACACTGGGTTTTGTGTGTAAACATTGTAACTTCAGTCAATATTATAAAATAAATTGGAGTTTTCCTGTTATTTTTTACATCATTTTCACTATGAATTATGTTGTTTTTTTCACACTTTAACCTCTCAGACAAAGACTTTTATTTACTTTGTGTTCCTTTGCGAACTGTCAAAACGTGAAAATTTTTGTGATATTTACGAGTTTTGTTAAAAGCTTCATAACTCACGTTTTGGGAAACGTAGCCTCATTCTAAAAAATGTTTTGGAAAGATTATGAAATTAACTATCGTATTGTATTGTTATACGTAAATATTTGCGTTTCTAAATATACATTTTCTGAAAACGTCAAAAATATGTAAAAATCGCTGACCATTATTTCAAAGCTGTGAAAAATGTACTTTTTTCCGAGTATCATAAAGAAATAACACTTTATATATTGAAGAAATATAATTAAAAACTATTAGTCACCTCAAAATATTAACCGTCCAAACTAAAATATTTTTAATAAATTATTTAGAAACGCAATAAATTATGAACGAACAAGATGACAGATCCAATCGACTTAGATAATGCACCTCTACATTCCATAGATATTCTTGAATACAGACGCGTAGCGTTATTCATTATCGATACTCTGTTTTTTAAATCATGGCAATCCGTATACTAGTGATGGAAATAAATCGATTTTTGTAAAATCTCGCGCATTGAAAAGACGTTCTAATGTCTTGACCGCTATTATCATATTTACGTCTTTTGACGTTCTAATGTTCTGAGTGGATATAAATTGCAGTCGATTTTTTCAGATATTCTATCTGGAGGCTCATTTCCAATATTCTCATATTTCGTAAAATAAAAATACAATTTTTTTAATCACATTAATAGAATCTTTGTCATCTATGCCCTGTGATCATTTTTTAAACTGGAAAACTGGAAATTCAATTTCATTTCTATTTTTGTCGACCACCCTGTATGTACCTACACCATTGTTTAGTTATGTACATACAATGAAATTATGTTATTAAATCTTGTTGCCAAGCCACATTTGGTTTAATGAATTCAAATATTAATTGAGTCTAGACAATAAAATTACGAAACCAGTCACTCGCAATTAAAAATAAATTAAATAATGTTCTCTGATATGGTCACATATTTTTCTAAGATTGATTAAATTAGTGAGTAGTGTTAGTGTAATTTTTTTCATTAACCTCTGCGATAGTATTAGTTTTGGATTCCGTCCAAGACAAAAGAATGTGTTTTCAATGTTTACAAACAAAACAGCGGATTCATTCACCTCTCTATCGATTCTAAAAATACTAATGTGTTTTGTTTGTTTCTGTTTGCAGTTCACAGGTGTACGAGTTGTACCCCAACAAGTTTCTGCAGTTGGACGAGTCGAGGGTGTACGTACAGAACACTCTGTTCAATTTACCAGAGACATATCTGCTGGCTTGTTTGATTGATTTCTTCACCAATTCACCGCAATATACAAGGTAAACATAGAAAATTTATTAGGAAATTCTTCAAAGCGATGCATGTAATTGTGTTATATGTAATGAACTTGTAGAGTACACAAGGTTAACTGGCAAAGTTTATCAATTTACAGATATTATTGGGAAATTCTTGAGTGCGATGCATGTAATTGTGTTATTTGTGATGAACTAGAATAGTACCTACACATGGTTAACATGGAAAATTTATCAATTTACAGATATTATTGGGAAATTCTTGAATGCGATGTATGTGATTATGTTATTTGTGATGAACTAGTATAGTACACATGATTAACATGGAAAATTTATCATTTTACAAATATTATTGGGAAATTCTTCAAAGCGATGCACCTAATTGTGTTATGTATTTGTAATGAACTAGTGTAGTACACAAGGTTAACATGGACAATTTATTGGTTTACCAACCAACAATTAATATTATATTTATACACTAGCACAGATCCATGATAAATCACATGATATTATAATTTTAGGATTCGTGAAGCTGAAAGTATTTATAAAATATTTGCCTCAGGATGATTCCATTGCCTATCAAAAAAAAATAATTAGAGAGAATGGGAAATTTACCTTTTTAATGAACACAGTTAATAACCTTTAAAAATCATTGGTGATTCAGATTTAGATCTGTTAAAATTTTAAGCAAAAGAAATACACATTTCAAATGTATAATTATTATTAAAATAAAATAATTTTGTTACATACCTTCTTTATCGCTTGATTCCCGCAATCAGTAATAAAAATTCATTGAACATGAACAATTTTGCGAATTACATTGCGCAGGAATAATTCACACCACGCACATCATCACAGACAGCCGAAATTGGTATGTTTCATTTGTAAAAATGGCATAACTTTTTATTCACCTTTCTTTTATCAATATGTTGGTAAATTACGATATTATTCTTTAGAATTGAATATCCATTCATTTAACACACTTCGGCCGGGAAAGGTAGTTTTACCCGTTCGGTTGATTGATGCTTAAGACCGGGAAGGGTAGTTCTACCATTTGCGCCGGCCTCATTTCAATGGCAGAAAAGACGGAATTATTCAATATATTATATACCAATCTCTTTGTAAAGGTCCCAACTATATGTACATAATGATCGAATCGTAATGCAAGTTGTTTTTTTATATTTATCTTCGTGGCTTTCGTTTACATCGGTATTTCAACAAAAGGATAGTATATTATTTGTTATTGATATAATTTTATTCCAGGAAAGAAGGTTTTTATGACAGTAAAACCCGATTCGAATCTCTTTCTCTATTACGCACCCACTCAACTGCTATGTGCAAGCGAGCGAGAGATATCGGGCGTATTTAAAGAAAGCAGGTATGAGCAAATACCGATAGGCGGACTGTAATAAACATATTACAAGGTTAATTGAGTTGCATTTCAAATAATTTTCGATTTTAGTTTAGTAATTTTTATAGCTTGGATATGCTGAGTTACTATGTAGAATTTTTATTAAAATATTTTGATTATTTTCGAAGATATAGCTATTTAAAACAAATTAAAGAAATTCGCGCGGGACCTTTATTTTCGCCGAGAGTCAGCGTAGCGCCAGCGCAAAAAATACCCAGCCGAAATGTGTTAATAGAATTGAATTAAATAATTAAAAAATAATATAAATGTAAATGCCACATAAACTTGTTTGGAGATTGTTGACTTTTCTTTTATAAATAGCCCTCGAAAGGACTGAAGGCTGTTGTGGTTACTTTTAACGACTCTCATCTCATCTCATCTGAAAAGAAGACATTAGAATAACTATACCTATAAATAATAAATTAATTTAACCGTATTGTCGCCATTCCAGGGAGAAGACTGGTGTACGCGGTGGCGACCTGGCCATGTCCTTTAAGTCCATCTTCCAGGATGTGCGCAACGCAGTGGACTATGTGCATATCCACGGTGACCTGAAGACGCGCACCATCCAGAACATAGATCAGTACGTGAAGAAGGACGAGCGCCTGCCCATGTTCCTGACACGCATCCGCGAGTCTGGAGCTAAGGTCTTCCTGCTAACCAATAGCGGATACAAGTTCACCAACAAGATCATGACCTATCTCTTTGATTTCCCACACGGCGCAAGGGTTAGTATATTATATTGATTAAATAACTTTTATCGACGGCGTCTGTGATCGAGGGGTAAGGCTCTTGACTGGCAATCGAAGGTTGCGGGTTCAAATCCTGACACGTTCAAGTAAATTTTATTTCAATAATGCACGTTCCAGAGTGGAAGATACTCTCACTATTGCCCTGGTGTAAGACCACCATTGAGTATTGAAAATTTGCTTGGAATGGCTTTAGCCATGTTTGGTAACTAGACCTGAATAGCCATATGTTTTCCAACCTCCTTTCCCCCGTCTCCTCCCCCTCCCCACTACCTTGAACCTCACATCATACCCCAATTGGAGATACCATAGTTTCACTTGCTCCAGATGGTTGGGAGCTGTTGGCACTGTTGTGCGGTATTCACATAATTTTTTTTTTTTATACCAGTGGCGTGCAATCCATAAAGGATGTTCCTATCTTAAGAAAAACGAATCATATTAAGAAAATAAAAGATACAGCACTCTTTCACTAATCCGCCACCACAGCCAGAGTAAAGTTGGCCTCTCAGAAGCTGGGCGTACTGTACAGGGCCCGCAGATACTTTAATAGTACACAACTGCTGACCCTGTACAAATCGCAAGTGCGCCCTACTGTCGAATTTGGCAGCCATCTCTGGTCCGGAGCCCCTAAATACCTGAAAAAAACCCTTGACTCTGTGCAAAAACGGGCAGTCCGTTTGATAGTGTAATGTTCTTTACTGTTTTAAATACAAGGTTCTTTTATACGAAGTTTAGTTTATTGATAATACAGTTGTTAAAAAGTACAGTGCAGTCTAACTGCAAGGAAGGAATCTAGAAGAATGCGCTCCCGCGCTCCCCACTGCCCACTGCCCGCGTTCTCCGAGCAGAGTCGGAAACGTTCGACAAACCTCGGCTATCTCCGGCCGTGCACGAACACCTATTCGATATACTACAGATAGATTCCCCAATCTTAACAAACGGACTGCAATCTTTAGAGCACAGGCGTCAGGTAGGTATGCTGTCCTTGTTCTATCGGTATTACAATGGAAGATGCTCTGAGGAACTAGCGTCATTGATCCCTTCGGCACCGGTGCATAGTCAGGATACACGCCAAACGTGCGCCCAACATTTGTACACGGTTGAAATTAGTCACATGAGAACGGGTCGCTTCTACGATTCGTTCTTAAGTTCAACAGCTCGGCTGTGGAACGAACTGCCAGCCTCTGTGTTTCCTCCCTCCTACAACATGGGACTCTTCAAGACCCATGTTCACTCCTTCCTCTCCACAAAAAGACCCTTCACACAGCATCCCCAAAGATGACATAGGCCCTGAGGGAAATTATTTTCTTCAGGGCCTCCTGTGTGGAGTTAATATAAAAAAAAAAAAAACAAACAAACCAGAAAAGTGTCCAATTAGTGAAAGAGTTTAAAAATTAAAACAGGTATTTCGTAAAAGAAAACAAATACATCTAACGATCTTTTGTAAAATTTTCATTTTTCGTTTTTGTTTGAAGTTAATGTGTCATGTTTATGCTTGTGAGAAGACTCCATTTTGTAAAACAATAAACGTGACCGAACGAAAGGAACAGAAATACATGCGACAGTTGTTGGAATATACAAGAACTAACCGAAAAGACTGCGGTGTAGTAACTAAGTCTGTAAGACTAAGATAACCCAACCCGTTGGTGTACAAAGCTACTATGTACTTACTATTTACTTATATACTACTACTTTTTTATTCATACCTGAACCTTAAACTAACAACACACAGCCTACCTTAGGTCATAGAGCAATGCACGCCACTGCTGTTAATCCTGTTGTACCAGTAATTTGATATATTATATTTAGTTTGTAGTTGAATGAGATGACGAATGCATGCAATAAAGAATACTAACCTAAATAGTATAAATTGGTACCTGGAAAAAAACAGGTGACAGAAGTCACAATAATATATTATATGGCAATAGTTTTCTGGAAATCATAATGTGATCCCCGTTCCATTTCAGCCCGAAGATCCTCACAGGGACTGGAAGACCTACTTCGACATCATCGTGGTGGATGCCTGCAAGCCGCTGTTCTTCGGGGAGGGGACCATCCTGCGTCAGGTAGACACGAGAACTGGGGCCCTCAGGGTGGGCACGCACATGGGACCGCTGCAGAAGGAGCAGGTCTACTCTGGAGGTTGGTACAATGATACCTGTACTATGCACCATTATAAGAAAAATATATCTCCCTAAACTAATTAGCCAAAAGTATTTTGTCATCTTTGAACTAATAATTGAATTTTCATAGAACATATGTACTTCAGGAAGCATTACGCTCTAACTTTAAACATAGTAGGTAATCAAAAAGCGCGCGAACAACAATTTTTGATTTATTCAAGCACAGGGCAAGCATAAAAATGACACATCGCGACAGTTGCCTGATTTTCACTGAGCATTGAAAGTTGTATTGACTCACATGCCAATTGGCAGGTCTGGAGTTTCTCGAAATATTTGAACTCGAAGTTGGCAGTAAAGCTGTTAAGGGGGAGCTATTGAAAGGGATTTGTTAATACAGGTCCTCAAGAGTTCTGGACTTAATGAGGGCGGAAAGATAGTAAAAAATATTATGTAAATAAATATCTATATTTAAAAAAAATAATCATTCCCCCTTAGGTTCCTGTGACGTATTCACTGAGTTGATTGGCGCCAAGGGCAAAGACGTGCTCTACATTGGAGACCACATCTTCGGCGACATCCTCAAGTCCAAGAAGATCCGCGGCTGGAGGACCTTCCTCATCGTTCCGGAGCTGGTCCAGGAGTTGCACGTTTGGACGGACAAATGCCAGCTATTTGCCGAACTACAGAGTCTAGATATCAAGCTGGGGGAGATGTACAAGTGAGTAATAATGCCCCACATTAAATACTACTGTCGATTACTAGCCAAGTATTGGTAAGTGAACAACCGTTGTGTTCCTAGATTGCATTCTTGAATTACTTTTTTGCGCGAGGCGGGTTTTATGAATTTGTCCCTTCTCACATAGGAAGCTTTGTAACACTTTTGAAAACCTGAAATTTTCCATATTCTTACCAAAGAACCAACATAACCTTTCCCAACCCTTGTGCGAATATGTAGACTATACAATATCCACTGTAGTGGCAATAGATTCAGCTTATTTTCACTTAACTTCACTTGACCAAATTTTATTTTTTCTTGTGTTTGTCGTTTTTATTAATTTATTGTTGTGTTTTTGCATATTATTGTTTTACTCCATTAATGGACGGTTGGTATTTATTCTTTATTATTTCTTTGTAATTTTTCTTTAATGTTAATCACCTAACTGCTGTGTACGTTATAATAAATAAATCCAATAAAACCCATAAGTGTGTGTCATGTGTGAAAAATTGATATTATATTCACATTGCAACACTATTTTTTTTTTGTTAAATAAATGAAATATTTAACTGTAAAATTTAGTATTTGTTTATTGCTCACTAATTGGTTGAATATTTGTTTTGTTTTCTAGAAATTTAGATTCCAGTACCAAAGAGAAGCCCGACATCTCCAAGCTGCGCACCTCCATTCGGGACGTGACCCACAAGATGGACCTGGCCTACGGCATGATGGGCTCCCTCTTCAGATCTGGATCTAGGCAAACCTTCTTCTCGTCTCAGGTTAGTCAATACTTAACCAACACACAACGCCTGATGCTTTAACAAATAATGTCCAGTGTCCAATTTTGGGATTTCCAAGTTTTGATACCGCCGCCTGGGAGCCGTTCATATCTCTGTCACTCCTGGACACCCTGGCCCCCATATTCCTACCTTCTCCTCGTAGCTTTTTCCTTTCCGGAACCTCCTCCTTCATTTCCTTGATAACCCCCTGCACAACCCCAAAGATGACGTATTTTAACACATATTACAATTTTCGAATACATTCAGAAATACTCCATTTATTTGGATTTTATTGCAAAGCGGAAATACTCAGACCTTCTGGCAGAATAGGCCTGAGACCAGGCCCTATCATATTATGTATATATTTTTTTAATGTGAAGTCCCAACTACTCCAATTCTGGAGCCAGTGAGACTATGGCATCCCTGATTTGGGATGTCTTGTGAGGCTGAAGGTATTGGGGAGGGGAAGGAGATGGGGAAGAGGAAGGTGGGAAAGAATATAATACGATTGAAATGTAAGAAGTTAATTTCTAATTTAGTTTTGTGGATAGCCGATGATAAGTTTATTTGATTTTGTGATGGTGTTTTGCGCTGGTGTGCGTCAGAATTAAAGACTGTATTTTCAGGTGGTGCGCTATGCTGATCTGTACGCCGCCTCTTTCCTCAACTTGATGTACTATCCCTTCTGCTATATGTTCCGCGCCCCCGCCATGCTGCTGCCCCACGAGTCCACCGTGGCCCACGAACAGAGGTTCCACATGGACGCCACACCCTCCATAGACAGGTAACACAGCACTAATACAATATATTGTTTGCAAAAACAGCAGAATGAACTACCAGACAGCATAATACTATTGAAATCAAATTGTCAAACATCGTAATAAACCAACATCAACTGTCATGTACTTCAGATTAATATTTGTTTATTTAATTTCAGGTCCAGAAACCCAAGTCGGGGATTCAACATCTTGCCACTTACACCAGGGGAATTTGAAAATATGTCTTTAGCTGAAGAGGTATGCTATTACATTATCTCCTTTTATTTTTTTAAATAAATTTAAAATAAATCGAATTTAATAATGTTATACATAATAATTATTAAGTTCTGCAAGTATTTCTGTTATTTTTACAGTTTTTAATGTGACAATTAAATGGAGTTCTACGAATTAAACACCAAAACAATAAATATCTCCTTTTAGGATTGACCTGGCATTGGAAAATAATTAAAAAAATATATATATATATTATACACAGTGTCTGGAAACTCGTAATGTAAGCGAATTTTTTTTCGATCTGAGCATTTTGATTATTGGTCCATTTATTTGGCAACTAAAAGAGTTAAAAACTTTTGGCGCCAGGTCTATGTTTCAACGCATTTTGAAAGACCAATGAAATTGACTCCAAATGTAATGTACATTCACCAGTTTCCCGTTTGTACTACGAGTTTCCTGACACCATTCGTTTCACAATCTCTAAAAAGTATAAAATAAAGTCGCCATCCGCGTCTGTCTGTTTGTGCGCTTAGTTCTTCTAAACTACGCAACAAATATTGATAAGGTTTTCACTATCATTTAGAGAATTTCTTCCGAAAGGTTTACATTTATAATACATGCATATTGTATTTATACACGGTGTCCGGAAACTCGTAGTACAAGCGGGAAACTGGAGAATCTACACCACATGGGGAACCCAAAAAAACATAAAGTTTTTTGATTTGAGCATTTTCACAAAAAAAAATATTTTTCGGCTATTTTAGGGTTAAAGTTTTTTCTGGTGTTTAGGGTTGAACAACAGATGTTTTAACCCTGCAGAGCAGAAATATTTTATGACTACACCGGGTTAAATGAAGGGTGATTTCAAAATAATGCTTCAAATCCGAGTTTCTTCATTTGTTTTACTTTCAAATAGTTTTAATTAGTTGGGTACTTTGATCTTCAGTAATATTTTATAAGAATTTGATTAAAAAAAAAAAAAAAAAAAAAAAAAATCAACTTCAAACTCGATTTACTCGATAACGAAAGCTCAAATCAAAAAAAAATATACTATAAAATCGACTCCAAATGTGATGTAGATTCACCAGTTTCCCGCTTGTACTACGAGTTTCCGGACACCCTGTAGAAGGTAGAGAAAAGTTGATGTTTTGTAATCAAGTCGTAAAAATATTTTTTCGAGCACTACATTACTAACGCTGGCTAAACCTTATGAGATACATCAAAATAATGTATTACAGAATTGTATATTTTGAAAAGGCCTATAGAAAAGTTCACCATGGTGTATGTCTATCTCCTAAAGATAACCCCCAGCTACGCCGAGTACATATCAGCTAGTACATAATACAGCATTCAAATGAATAATATCTATTATTTTTTAATGATAAACTAATATTTATAAGACAAGGTTTTATGCATAGCATAAAGGATAACAAATAATTATAAGCATTTATTTTATTTTATTTTATTTATTTATTTATTTTATTTTATTTTATTTATTTATTTAACGCCCAGAGGGCTTTTACATGGTTGGTAGTATAATTTTAATTTGACAGATACTTTGAAACATAAAAAATAAGAATAAAATTACATTTGATAAAAGCTATGCAACAAGTCATACAAACACAAGAAACAAAAACAGAAAATTACAGCTATTTGTAGGTTTACATGATGTGTTTAGGAGTATTGTTGAAATAAATGTTTTAGATGATCCACAAAACTTGCCAAGTTGGTATTGAATATGTCAACATCACCCAAGTAATGATTTCCCATGGTGTGAAGTCGTTGTATCGGAGAGTGGGCAATGTAGTTACGCTTATGTGTGCTGCTCTCGAATATTGTATTTTGTCGTGTTTTTACTGTGGGTGTATGTATGTTTATAAGTTGCAGGAGTTCACAACAGTCGAATTAACAATATAAGCATTAAATATAAGCATTAAACAATAATTTAATCATTTGGCGGGTTGGAAATAAGCCGACATAGCTCAGTGGTTTCAGAGCACCTGACCGGACATCAGAAGGCACGGATTCAATTCCCGTTGGCAGCATTTATTTTTACTCAGGAGATATTTTCAATTTGTATTGATATTTCAGGCGACTAATTATTTCCTATAATTATTTGTTATCCTTTGTGCTATGCAGAAAACCTTGTCTTATAAACATTAGTTTATCATTAAAAAATAATAATATTTGACAAGTCAAAAATATTTCACCAATAAATGAAGATATCATATGTCTCGACGCCATCTAGTGAGAAATTTAGCACTAACAAAGCCTTTCCTACAAAAATAAAGTTGGTTGTTTACAGGTGAAAAATATATAATAAGCAGTAATTGTTGATTGTGGTACTAGTACATATTGAATCATTTGGCGGGTTGGAAATAAGCCGACATAGCTCAGTGGATACAGAGCACCTGACCGGTCATTTACAGGCACGGGTTCAATTCCCGTTGGCGGCATTTATTTTTGCTCGGGAGCTATTTTCAATTTGTATTGATATTTCAAGCGACTAATTATTGCTTATAATGAATAATATCTAGTTACATATTCGCACTTTGTTACAAACTCTCAGTGTCACCATGGTGAGAGACCACCATTGGGAAACGAAATTACTTCAGCTATGTTTAGTGATAAGATGTGAGAACAACCAGGTTCTCCCCAATTCCCCAAATGTGAATGACGTTGGAACTCATTCATATGATGTTAAAAAAATTAATATTTCAAACCTTGTAAAGTACCCCAAGTGATATGTATTTTACAAAAATTAACCATGTCATTGTGTTATTATTATTATAAATGATTGTCTTTCGCAGAGCATTGTTAATAATGGCGTGTCAACCTCCACCGCTCCCCTGTCCAACATCCCGCACGTGCGTCCGGAGACGCCCAAGACCCTGACCCACACACACGACGAGGACTGCTCCGAGGACAGCAGCGAGGACGGCACCAACGACGAACCTGTTACCACCAACAAGCTGTAGAGCGGTCACCGCCAGCCGTCGGAGCGCCCATCATCGCATACAATGAGAGAGTCTTTTCACAAGCAAATGCTAGTCGACTTATCGCGAAATCTTCTTAGGTGGGACAAATTCGAGGACTTAAAGTCAAACAACGTCATCTGCAAAAAACATACTTCTTCAAGTCTTAAAGTCAAATAATGTTATCTACATAAAAAAACATACCAATTATTTGAAGGCTTAAAGTCAAACAAACTTTAAGGCCTCGAATCAGACTATTTCTTTTTGTCAATAGACCTATGAAACAAATTGACTAAATGAAAACTTGTTGCGTGGGGAACCTTATACTAGGGTTTTACTGTATGTATATGACAGTTTTATATATGAATAAAATAAGCAAGTTCGTGATATTTACGGTTGATCTTTTGAATCCTAGTATCTCTCTAAATGCAAAAATTAGCTTACTCTGGTATGTTAGTAATTCTAGGTCAAATTGCTGTGTTTCCATGTAGGGATGCAATCTGTTCACTTTGGGGTGTTTAAAACTCTATTATATTTGATAACAATCAAAAACACAATTTCGAGTTTCATTTCGAGATTTTGACTTTTAAACGTTTCCAGTCCAACATTGTGATCAATTAATAAGCATGACAACAAGTCTGTTATGCTTGACAGCCAATTTACAATTTGATCAAAACTGAAACGAGCCGGGAATCGGCGTTGAACGGAACTGTTCAAATAATTCATCTTTGAAAGACCCCAAACTAGTGTATGAGAAACATTATGTGTACTGAATAATCACTGTCTACCTGAGCAACAACTATCCACTCAATATTATCAATCGCTAATGCACCTGAAGAATTATGTAATCTACATATTACACTAATACAATATAACTCTCATCACTCACACAAAGCCCATTGCATCTTTACATGGGGCAGGGTACTTCCAACCATATTGATCATCATTTAATTCAAAGTTGTCACTTTGCAGCGAACAAACGTGAAACTCAAACACCGTATACGATTCTTTCAGAAATCAGCTTCGTGCTTCCTTTTGATTAAAAATAGTACCCAAATGGGTCGGGATTACCACAAGACTTACGCCGCAGCAATACGTAGTGGACTTGTTGCGGACAGTTATGTTATGGGAAATAATAATTAACGATAAAACGCCGCTGTGAAATGATATTATATTCATTTTTTTATAGATTATTAACTAGCCGAATAGTGTTTAGATTTTTTGATATCTCGTTATCAACATTGTGTGTTTGAGATTTAAGGTTGGCAGTTAGGATTCAGCATTTTTATTGTATGTTGTACATACGTATTACAATAATTTTTACGATTCTTATGTCAAGCAATTGTATGTTGAAAAAACCATTCGCTCGGTATTTTTGTTCAATTTCCAACTTTTTAAATGGAAAAACTCTCAGCATATAAAATTTTTCTATTTGTTTTTTACAAAAAATAATAGGCCAACAGGTTTTTTTTCTAGCAGTCATAACATGATACTGGAATAATTTATTGTTATTGAATTTATAATAAAACTTAAAACATGTTGCCGTATTTAGAAATTTGGCATGTTATCGAGATTACACACCCATTTACCAAAAACTTTTTTAAAGTTTGTTATTAATTTTCCCAATTTCTTAAGTTATTTTTGGCTTAGAATGTTTAATATCATATACTTACATCATTACGTAAGTTAGTAAATTTATACATATAATTTAAAAAAAAAATTGTTTGTCTTTTATACAAGTTTTTCAAACTTAATTTTTTTTACTTTTTTTATTTAACTGTCAAATTTTTCTGAACTGAATTTTTGTTTCACGAAAATTGGTATTTTTTTAATATTTTCAAGATAATGTTTCATTATCACATTCCTAGTCTTTTTACTTGCCAACATTAAAATAATATTATATTAATTTGAAAAATCTCTATAAATCAAGTAAACGTAAGCTCATTATTTAATTTACTCTCTCCGGTAGAAAGAGGTTCTCATTAATAATCTAAATATTTAATATCTCACAATTTCAGTTGAAGGGGTGCAAAACCTTTTTGTAATGCATTGAAATTTTTATTTGCACAAATATTGAATAAAGTTATGTGAAAAATTATTAATCTCAAAAAGTGCATTTCTTGTTAGCGAATGTTAACATAATTAACATTGCAATAAATACTTTACAAACAAATTATTGTTAATAATACTATTTACTGCTCAAACATTATGAAAAATTATTGAATTATAGTCTGAAAAATTATAAAATAGTTTTCACTTGTTAAAATGTCTCGGCTTGCATGAATTGTATGAAAAAAATAATTGTAAAGTATTTATTTTATTGAAAGATAGCGGAAAACTTTTCGACTATGTTTTGAAAGATTGTGCTAAATTACACACTTATATTAATTTATTTTATTAAATTGCACAAATTAAGAATATACATACTTTTTAATTGTTTTTGAGTTATGATTGTGAAAGGAAAAAACATTTGGATGTTAAAATATTCAGAAAATATTGAACTGTATTTATTATTTATTTAAGCCAAATAATGTTTATAACCAATCATAATTTTCATATTATCATTAATTTTTATATCATGCTGTTAATTAGATATGTCAATTTATATAACTAAATATGTAAAAATTGAATAAACCATTCAACTGTATTTAGTGTTTTAATTTTTCTATTTATGTGTGAAAATTTCCAATATTCCATTAGAGTATAAAATATAAAACTCCATTTCATTTAATTTTTATAATAAAAACTAGCGACCCGCCCCGGCTTCACACGGGTGCAATGCACTAATGTTGCATCATAAGAGGCCGAGCGACAGATTTACTATCCGATCCATTTTTAGGGCTTTGAGATTGACAGTTTATAGTCTGAAAAAGTGCGTTCAGCAATAATTTAACTTTGCCTAATGCTTTTTTTTTTTTTAATTAATATTTATCACATTTATAATTTTTTTATTTATTTAACATCAACAGCCACTCTATATCCACAGCCGGATGAAATTTTTAACCATGCATTATCACATGTTTCAACTTAGGCAGACTCCGTCTCTTAGATCCAGCAGGCTTTAGGGCGGCCTTGAGTCCTGTTTGTTGGTGCCACTGAACTATACACTGAAATCGGCGCAATATAAATTAGCCAAATATTATTATTATTATTACTAAACATAGGTACATTTTTTTGCACAGTTTTTTTAGATTATATTAGTTTGTAAATATCATAGACATATGAATATTAGTAGACCTGCCCTAAGTGATTAAAAGCGTATTATCCCCACTCCCCATACCGGTTCCATTGGAGCCGGCTGTGCTCGCGTATGGCCTCAAGTGAAATTTGAAAACGTGACGTCATCATTCTTGTGCGAACTATGGTCGAGGTATCATCGGTTCATTTTACAAAATAACACGGCAAAATGTTGACTTGCACTATGAAAACTTGTAAAAATAGATTTGAAAAAGAGAATAAACCCAATTGTCGTATTACATTCCATATATAAGCATTATTTTACTTTATTTTAAGCATATTCACATCGTATAATATAGATCAGTTTTAGAAACATATACTATCACATCGAGAAACGTCTGGACGCGAAACACAAAGCTGGTTGGTTGCTGGGAAGTAAATTATGAACATTTATAAAAGTGTCTTAACTAAATACTTAAACGAAATAGTCCACTCTGAAAATAGAACCGAATTTTTTTGCCGAATTTGGACTTCGCAAATTTGTTCATAACGTGGCGAGTAATTTGCGCTCCCATGTAAAAATGTCTATTTATTCAAAAGCAGATTTTACTTTTAAGAAGTAAATTGTGATATTATAATGCGAGATGCCTATTTACTGTCAGATTGATTTATTGACGAATCACAGTCAGCCTTACTCCCTTCGTTCTTCAACAGTTGATTTTACCCCTCGCCATTATCTTCTCGTCTATTAATTCCTATGTCTGTGGTAAATATCTATTTATATCTTCAATCAGATTATACTGACAGTAAAGACAGAATGTCTAAGTACTATGTTTAAAGTTGTTCTTTCATTAGACAGCACCAGATATGTGCAAAATGGGTACCCAAAA
Organism: Hesperophylax consimilis; assembly: GCF_061612785.1. Lineage (NCBI taxonomy): Eukaryota > Metazoa > Arthropoda > Insecta > Trichoptera > Limnephilidae > Hesperophylax > Hesperophylax consimilis. The sequence continues at coordinate 4,329,061 of NC_142846.1, forward strand.
CCATTTGAAATGCAAAATGGAAATGGGTCAAAACTTTTCCATTTGAAAATGCAAAATGAAAATACCTATTTTCAAAATGCAAAACGATTTCTCAGGTCAAACGATTAAAATAATTATTGAATTTTTAAACAACTTTTTCTTTAATAATGGGCATCAATTTAGAACAACTTGTGGAATAACAAATCATAAATACTGATATGTACTGTGCAAAACACAATTGAATTTGAGTGGAAAATAATGGTATCTATTATTAACTAAATATTGTCATTTTTAATGAATTTTTCTTAGGGCCATCATCATTTGTGTAGTAACTCTCTAGTGAGGGGACATCCATCTGTGAACTATAAAGAAATACAGGACAGTGAGACCATCAGACCATATAAGATGTTGTTTTCTAGTGCACACCCATTATTTCACCATAGATTGTCACGGAAAACTCCAAGCAGGAGCACTAGAAAACCCACAGATAATATAATACAACTTTGAGAAAACTAAATATATTGTCTATAGTATGCAGATATATTTGGCAACATGAAAGTTTTTTTTGTTATCGTCTTTACTTTGTTTACCAAGTTAGTGGTCTTGGTCAGTTCTTAGCTGTAATCGGCCAGTTAGGTCTTTTACACAGACTGTATGATAGGGGGCCGGTCAGTCCGTAGTTAGCCGCTAGGTCCGGGTAGAAATCTGCTTTACCCTTGCTCGGGTCGGTACAGGAATCTACTTTTATCCTTGCTTCGGTCGGCACAGGAATCTGCTTTATCATTGCTCAGTTTGGGACCGGAATCTGCTTTACCCTCGGTGCGGGAGGAGGCAGGCAGAGGCAGGAATCCAAGGGGAAGCCAAGTCAAAGAAGATCCAAGTTGAGATCCAGAGATAAGCAGTCAGGAAGAGCAGGAGTAGAGTAGCTGGTCGCGGTCCAAGGCAGAGAGAGACCTGCTGAAGGCTGGCGCGCCGTATTTATTGCGCAATCCCCCTCTTCCGACTTTGGGGAGGGCGGGGTCAACCCGCTGCCTTCATTCGCGGGATGTTGGTGGTCAGCGGGGTGTGACGTCTACTAAGATTTAATTAGCGGAGGTCACAACCTTTAGAACTACTCTACTCTTTATGCTCTTTTAATCGATCCTAACCACTCCTCTCTGGCATTTTTATTTATCAATAAATTGTACATATATTAATACAGTGTGGGGGTCCCCGGCCCAACATATTCAGGGGAAATCTTATTTAATTTTCTTAATTCTAAATTAATACTAATTTTTATTAACTAATTATGCTAAGGAGAGTCCGGCCGTTTTATCAATGTATTTTATTTCGTAATATCTATGGCCGGACTCTCTCAAACTTAGTCTAAACATTTCAATAAATCGTCAATTCAAAATATTGCCCCGTACAACGTTGCTTAGGGGCGTGTTGATTGGTCCCGGGCGGTCGCTTGGTCCGGCCGGGCGCCCGCGGTGAGGGGAAGCGACGCGGGGGCGAGCGGGACTCGAGGTATCGCCGCTCCTCCTAAGTTCTAAAACCACGCTCCCGCTCGGTGCTTCGACCATTATGCAATGGCGGCCGCCGGGAGAGGTACACACCATCCGGTACATTAGCCATCATTAGATTTTAGAAGAACAAGCTTCAACTATGCTGAACTCGGAAGACAAGTATTGCATTTGATGAACACGTACCTAACAGTAGGGTAATCATGTAACATGTCAAAATCGGTTCTTTTGTCTTGAAGGTATTGCAAGGCTTCTAAATCCGGAGTTCCTGCTGTTGCTGCGGAAGAACCAAATGAATCTTCATTATCTTCGATAAACAAATAAGATTCACCTGTACAATACTATTATTTCCACTTTGTAGATTTACATTTGACTTTTTGGTACTTTCTTTTAATTTCCTTATTTGTAGTAAAAACACTGAACGGACTCTGACCTTCTGTTCTTTAGGTGTCCACTTCATTTAAAAAAATGAATTCGACACTGTAGCGCAAATTGCATCAATCGCACTGGAATCTAGAATAAAAAACCTTTGAAAATTTTTATAATTTTAAATTTTCATAATTTTAATTTTTTCTTTGAAATTAAAAAGATAGTTACCAATTAAAAATGTGCGGTGAAAAAATGAAGACAATGTTGGTAGTTCTTATTCGAAGTATGATACAGTTAAATGTGACGGAAGAGGATAGGGTCCCATTAGCTCAGTTGTAGAGCGGTGCCCCGGTTTGCCGGGGCCAACCTGCCCCTGAGAGGTCTCTCGCAAAGTCGGCACGTTCGCTTTAATCCTAAAAGGTTCAATCGCAAAGCATGGTAACCTCAAAAGATGAATTAAACAAAACAAAGAGTATTATTATAACTATGAATATTTAGATAGCTCTTGCTGGGACTAGTATACATCGCCACCCTTTAAGGTAGGGAGGGATTTATTAATTTCAGTCTCAAAGAGGCCCGGATGAAGAAGGAAAAACAGATGACAGTACCTCGTTCCACATGCGAGCCGACTTACACAAAAACGAATCAAATTGAAGCCAACATCAATTATTGTGAACAGGTGTTCCTCTCATGTCTAACAAATTTCGGGTACATACACTGGTGCATAGGGGGTCAATGCTGCTAGCTCTTTCGAAGAGGCTCCATAAAAATACCCGTAGAACAGTCTCAGTATGCCTGACAGATGTGGCTCCCAAATTTAGTTGTTGGACATATCCAGATTTCTGCAGGGTTAGCAGCAAGTCATCATTGAATAATCTTCTAGCCCCATAGAATAAAGAACAAAATTAGAATTGCCTTCAATAGAAATTTGAAAAGAAACAAATGTGCCACTGACGTAGTACCTTTTGGTTTTAGACCATTTAGCATGAGGTCTGTCTCTCTTACACTCGCCTGAAATTATATATTGTCATCCCATCTGAATTTCATAATCATGGTGAAACATAGTTTTGTATCAAAATAAAGTCCTAACCCGGGCTTTTATGTATTTGGATTACGAACCATGTCCACAAGCCATATCTTGTCTTATTATTTATTCGTTTCCATGTCATCCTTACACCCCTTTCATCGGTCATCACATATGTTTAATTTTACCATATAAGTATATGATTCACTTGATGGTGCCATGTCTTCCTCAGGGATCCTCAACTTCTACAATTTATTTCCACGTCATACATTCTCCTTTCACCCATTTATTAGTTCATGACATGGATCTCATTTTACCACAAATAGTAATTTGATTCATTTCTTCCTCAGGGGTTCCTGAATTTTTCTACAATTTACTTCATGTAGTGTCATGAAGAATACTACATTGTTACTGTTAAAAAACTACATTATATCGAGTAATTCGACTCTGTTTCTCATTAATAATATTAATATTGGACAATTTGTATAGCGCCGCTTTTGTGAGATATCACTTCAAATGCGAAATAACGCATTATAATGAAACAAACATCAATGAAAAAATAGCCAACTGTCTCGGACATCTGCGAACTCTTGTGTAGATTCACACAAAAATGAACAATTAATTGAAATTACAACTAAAAAAATAATGATAATTTACAACCGGAATTAGAAGTGGAAGCGAATTAAAAAAAAATCAAGAATATGTAATATTTCAGTTCCATGCAAACTTGAATTTATTATGAAGAATAGAAATGGTCGCCGCGCATCGGTTTTATACATATATATATATATATTTTTTTTTTTAAAGAAAGACAAACATTCCCAGGTTACGAATAACCCAACAATGTTTGAAAATCTCCTACTACCACCACAGAAAGCCGAAAATGTTGCTTGTGTTGTGATGGAGGACTTAGCCAGCCGAGGAATCGAACACGCGACGCTCGGGTGAGACCCAAGCGCTATGCCCACTCAACCACTGACCGGTCAATGAATGCGGCAGACGTGTTGTGAGCACCCCGTGACGCCGGCCACTGATTGGTCAACTTGCCAAACACCACGCTTTATATTCAAATCTAGAAGTTAACCACAGAAGAATTAAAATGTACACCTTATGAAATCAAAGGTACCAATTTCAATTTGAAAAAAATTATGAAACTTTGTGAATTTTGTATTAATTATTATTAGATAAAAAGAATGGTGACAATAACGTTAGTAAGGGATGCATTTGTACAGCAAAATGTGAGTATTTTTATTTATTTTTTCGTTATCAGTAATTTCAGTTACTAAAAACGTAAGTTAAGCCATTTAAATTCTTTATGTTTGCTTGAAAAATTATATTCATTTATTTTTTCATGTTCTCCATGAAACGGTTATACACCAATATATCATGGAGAAGAATATATGTAAACGCAACAACCGACCCCGGACACACTACACAGATTGGCAAAGGGAAGATTCATGTTATGCTGCGGGTGGCCACACTGGACTGCCTGGAGGGGTAGCTAGGTTTTCTACCCTTGGTTGGCGGTCTCTTCTCTATGGAATCTCTGATGCATACGCATCTCAGGATATCACCTGTCATTTTCAATGTGTAAAACTGAAAGAATACACAAACTTCCAAAAGTGTCCAATACTTTAATTTACCCCGTTAGAATATGTTTATTTCTAATAATAAAATTTGACAGAGTATTTCATCACCATTTAAAATCAGTTTTTTTGTTTTCGTATAAGTCCAGAAATATTACATTTATTTTGATTTTATTGAGAAGCGAAAATACTGCAACCTTTTGACAGAATACGCCAGAGAGCTGGGGGTTAACTATCATAAATAAAGAACTAAAAAGAAAGACTTGAAATCAAGATTAAAATTATTTTATTTGAATGAATGATGTGTAAATTCATACATATTTAAAGTCAGAATTACTAAAAATAATCAATGAATTTATATTAGAGCAGCAGGTCTTCCAAGTATTCTTCAAATTCTTCTTCTCTGGATTTCTCTTCAAGTGCATTTCCTAGAAAAAAATAAAAACAATATAAATTAATATAATACCATATTAAATTTGCTTTCCAGTTCCTTACACACGCCATAACCTTTTCGAGATAACTTTGCAAAATATTCTCATATCAATGAACTTTAAACTTTGTACCAATTAACCACAGATATAACAATATGCATCAATAATGATATCTTAACTATAAGGTAGCCTATTGCGTCTAACATTGTGCGTCATTGTATATTGTTTGTCGCGCTCAGGACCAAAAAGGGCATTCATTCCTAAACTGGAGAAAACATTCCTAAAAATTGGGGATGCCATTTAGGGAATTTATGTCAGATATTAAGCAAGGACTTAATCAAAGAGTCATACCCTTTTTCCAAGGTTCATTATCAGGATTCGTTTCTTCAGTTTTATCTCCTGTAGAAGTGGAGGGATTGTTCTCATTAATTTCTTCTTCCTTGTCTTCCGGAACACTCTTTCTCTTTGTTTTACTTTTAGAAGTTTTAGATTCCTTTCCTTTTCTCTTCAATCTCTTCACCTCGCGTTTTTTTGTGTGATGATTCAATTTTGCAGAGCACTCAAAGCATAGACCTTTATTAAAAATACAACAAAAGATTTGAAGGGGTTATTTAGAAATAGGTTATTCCACTAATCGTTTTGATTATGGCGATGCCATACGTAGTAATGCAATCATGTGTTTTTGGTTTGATAATTTGGTCGCCTAGAAATGTTTCAGATGCTTTAATTAAATACTGCGAGTAGAATACATCTTGGCCTTTGAAATAATCGAGTATTTTTTAGATAAGTCTTTTTATAAGCCCAGAAAAAAATAATGTAAAGACCTATGAAAACTGCTTTAAAGTTCAAAATCTCCTACTTACGAACCCATTTTCGGTTATGATTGTATTGTATAGTGTGGCAAATTAAGTTATTTATAAAATTATCGATAAAAAATTAAATATTTATGCCTGAACATCCACAAAATAAAATAAAAGGCACTTTTAGGCCATGTTTTTTTCTTGCATAAATCAAAACAGGCGGATGGTGTTAAGCGGGAATTTAAACCTTATCGCCATCTGTGTAAGCGTTGTTATTGATAGCGGCTCAATTTAAAATATTACACGACGTAGTGCATCGCCTTAAGATTACTGGAACTACAAAAAAAATACAGGAAAATCTATTGAATGAAATATGCTTTGGGCTTACGTAATTTCACCAGGGCATTCTTCTTTTCAGCTCCTTCTTTGTAGGCAAAATTAACTTCCCAAGATTTAAGTCCTTCTTTTATTACGCATCGCTTATTTCCACATTCAAACTGTCCTTTTCCACCGATTACTTCTTGTTCAATTCTCCAACGAAGTGCAACCTGGAAAAAATAAATTTCGTAAAGTAATTACAGAAAAAAAATTATAAAGAACATTATGTAAAAGATTTTGTCATGATGGATTTAAAAAGGCACAATAATGAAAGCTTTTGATCAACAACTTATGTGTGTTCATTATGCAAGGTAGTGACTAGGTTTATTGGGTAAAAGCCAAGACAGCAAATAGCACTTAATTTATAAATAAACATTCCGTTGACCTTTACAAAATAGCCTGAAATTTGTAAATTATCAATCAAGTTAGTGTTTATGTATTAGAATATGATTTACCTTATTATCTCTGTATCTACTTAAATCACAAATGCAGTATTCTTTGAATAGTTTATCATAATACTTCTTGGCAAGTTGTTTTTCCCAGGTGTCTACAGGACAATCGTCCCACAAGAATTTGTGATTTTCTTTAATCACATCAATATCCCGTTTATCTCTCGATGTGTCCCTTGTCAATAGCTTGGTGGATCCAGGATTTGTCAGCATGTACTCATTGACCAAATGTTTATGTAATTCGTATGCCGTAAGGTTCTTTAGACCAGACATGATTGATGTTAAATCTGAAAGAGTTGCAAATAAAATACATAACATCTTTGGAACAGCACTAAATTTGTTTGTTTCGTATGATTAAACTCTTTTACTGTGTACATATTATTCATAAGGTTCTTCACATTGCTAATAAAATAAACAATAGTACTAATAAACTGAGAATACATTGCAATGAATTTGTTTTAATTAGTACAATTTTAGAAATATTTCATTATAATGCAGTATGGAAATTCTTCAAAGGCAATCTGCATAAGTGAGGCATAATAAATAGTTATTATTTTTATTTATTATGCATAAAATAAGGCTTTATGAGTCATTAAATAATTATCATGGTTTTGCTGCTAAATTGCACTCGTATGTCTTTTAGAAGGGACAAAATATGCTAAATCATGTGATATGTTTTAATCAACGGTTTGCAAAAAATAATATAATTCTGTACAAGTATTTAATAAATAGTTAAGACATATAAAAACTGAAATATATAAACTCCCTGCAGCGTAAACCAATGAATGGTAGATGAAATAATGCGAGTGAGTAATAAAACCCAGAGATCAACAAACAATTCTTTAATAAGAGAAAAATAAATTACAAGTGATCCTCACAAACTGTATTACAAAAGTCGTACAAATATAGTTTTGTATATAGAAATATCTTATGTTCTAATTGTCATGAATTTGTTACAAAATATTACTCTGAAAATAATTTTCAATTCCCTATAATTCTCAGTTTGGAGAACCAATTTAATTATTTGTGCATAATATATTAACTATCTGAATTAAAAAATTTAATTTTTTCAGTCTTGTAAATTATTGTGTTGGTTGACATCACTAATTCCCTAAAGTTGCTAAAATTACCTTAAAACTCTGAGTCATGCATGCATCTGTAAAATTGTATACATACTAAATAAATATGTATATATTAATTCTAGGCTAGGCTAACTAAAAGTGATAAATCTTAGGTATTGTAGTTCACAGACATCGTAATATGGCCCTAAGCTACTACTTCCGCAGAGATCGAAATGGCTCGAGAGAATCCTAGCTAACAATGGCCGCAACCCAAACTCCTTTATACAGATACGGGCGCACACAACAAGAACATAGTCAGTTTGACTAGTGACAATTTCTTGGTAACAATTTACAATCGGTTTAACACAAATGAACATTAAATAATAATTAATTTAGATATGATATTTTTGGGTAGTATTTTTGGTACGAATTACAATAGAGATAGAGTACATGATTTGTTGACAACAGTTAGTACTTCGATAGCCTCTAGTACTGGCCGGGCCTAGATTCGAGGTAGAATAACCTACTCCTAAAATTATTGCTCATTGAGTAAAGCTACAAGGCAACTTGGATTTAGACATTGGTTTTTCCTAAACATTAATTATTTAGCACCTGTTTTAAATATAATTTACAGGCCTCTCCACAACTAGATAAATAATTTTCAAGTATTTGTACAAAACTTGGCACTTTTTGGACACGAATATCAATATCATTATTAACGAGTTAATAATATTATAAAATTAGAATTTTTGGTAGTGTAAAATCCTTAAAGAGTGTTTCTAAGATTAAATAACTAGATTTGCAATTATTATCAATGGTAAGGCACCCCCTGGCGGGTCAACACCCCCAGGGGCAGGTCACCCGTGCGTCTTCTCGTGCTTCTTCATGTTGTCGGACCGCGTGAAGGCCTTATCGCACACACCACAGTAGTAGGACTTCTGCTTGGTGTGCACGGTCATGTGGCGCGACAGCTCGCTCTTGGTCACAAACTTCTTGTCGCAGATTGTGCAGGCGTGCTTGCGGACGTTGAGGTGGAACTTCATGTGGATGGACAGGCTGCTGCTCTGCGAGAAGGCCTTCTGGCACAGCTCACACACAAAGGGTCGCTCCCCCGTGTGCTTGCGTAGGTGGTTCATGAACCCCGTTTTGGTATAATCTTTTTGGCATATGTGACAGTAACTTGACTTAGAATCCATCATCCCAGGAAAGTGAGTATTAATGTGTTTCCGCAGCTCCCAGTAGCTGGTGAACTTCTCCGTGCAGACGTGGCAGCCATGCTTCATATCTACAGCCACCTTAGGTACGCAGGAGTGGGCCGACAGATCTGTTTCCGTGGAAAATGTTTGATCGCATTTCCCGCAGCTGTGACTAATTTCGGAATCCGTGGACAAGGTAACTTCTAAATAATCGTCTATAGACATGTTGTTGTCCACTGAATTGTCGTTATCTTCGCAAAGGTTTTCCATGTGTTTGGCACGGTCACTCTTGGAGAAGAATCGCAAGCTGCAGGTGGGGCAGGACCAGGTGTTCTCCTGGTCTGGGAGGTCGACGTCTGCTCCTCCGTCGGAACATTTCTCCGTATCGTCGAGGCTCGCGTTGGACTCCGCTTGGTCTAGTACGGTACTCCCTTCCGAGGTCCCGCTCCGCCCGTTTCCGTTTATGTCCGAAAAAGGTTCGTTGTCACTTTCGTCCTCGACAATTTCGATATCGGAATCTAATTCGATAACATTTGGCTCGACAGATTTGACCAAGTGGAAGCCGATGTCATCGAATCGGAGAACATCGACGGAAAGTTTCACCCCCACAATAGCCTGAATCGCTTGCCATGAAAGCTCCTGGGGGTTGTTCTGCATACTTTTGTCGGCCCTATTATATCTCACTAGCCTAACCTACAAAAGTACCAAACATTAGTTTACGCTCGGGAGGACAAGCGAAAATAATATAAATAGAAAAAGCACAGAGATTTCACAAATATTACCTTAAAATTAGAGTATTTCGAAAGCCTTTATCAAAAATAAATAGATGACATCTATTTTCTAATCTAAAAATATTACATGTGTTACCAGAAGCGAAAACGCCCAGCTTTAAAAATGTTTTAAAAAAACTGAAATCCAATGATAAACAGGTAAGAACTAAACATAAAATCAGTGAATTCTTTTGATTATCACATTCAACAGCTTTTTAGCGAATTATAAGTTTATTAAGAATGTTAAAGGATGTTTTAAAAATAAGTTTAAGTTTTCTTCTCGTAACTTATAAATAAATACATTTTCCCACTGACATGGCTGCTAACAGTTAGGGGTATGGCGATCGCTCGCTTTGTTTTGACAGATGCGACAGATGTTCCAAAATGTCTGAAGTTCAAAAAATGGAAGCGCCTTTGTCGATAGATTCTTTAGAATCTCTCGGTCCCTTCATTGCAAGTCATGACAATTCCGAAAACCTTATTTATTTCAATGCAATTCCGCAGATTTGTAAAGACGAACCGTGCGTGCTTGGTGTCGATGAAGCTGGAAGAGGACCAGTTTTAGGTTAGTAACTTTGGCGCCAAATCTCTAAATTCTTGTTAAATCAATAAGACTAAAATTAACAAGTAGTGTATTCATCACAATTTTGACCTTGTAACACTCTCATTAAATAATATTGAACTCTTCGTTGACCAAACAATCTATCTTACCTAAAGCTTGCGCGATGAAAGCTTCGTATCAACTGCCAAACTTTTGCATTATCACATGAATCACTAATGTTCCATTATGATTCAAAACCAACTAAAACCGTTGTTAAGATCAAGTATGATCAGCTATCGCCATTTTGTATGAAAAAACTTGTTAATTTATGCATTTCACTTAATTCTGTATGGAAGAATTTAATTTTTATTTATTCTTGTGAGTGAGTCAGCTTTCCTATATTTTACTGCCCTATTTTAGGTCCCATGGTATACGGCATTGCATTTTGCCCCATCTCTAAGACTGATATTCTAAAGGACCTGGGATGCGCAGACTCCAAAACTTTGACCGAGGAGAAAAGGGAGGATATATTTCAGAAGATGTCCAAAGACGAGACTTCCACCTCAACTGTGGGGTGGGCCGTTGACATTATATCTCCCAACTTCATATGCAACAGCATGTTTCGGAGATCAAAATCTTCATTGAATGAGGTAGATACTAGAAAAAAATCTTTAAAAAAAATAATATTCTCTCTTAGGTAAGTAGGTAGTTACCTTGACATAAGGATGAGCTTTTGTAAGAACCTACTTACCAACAACATTGTTTTAAAGGGTTCTTTTGATGACTATATTGTGTCCATAGGCAGGTACTTTTTATTCTTTTATTTTTGAGCTATTTTAGTGTTTTTTTCTCAAGTAACCGTCACGCCGTGTCCTCGGAGAGTTGGGTGAAGAGGATGTAGTATAATGTGCAATACTCTATTTTCTTTTCTGCTGATTAATCTGGTAACAATTATCTTTGGTTTATGATGTTTATTTGTTTTAGGTTTCCATGAATTCGGCCATTGAACTTATCAAGAGAGCAGGAGACCAAGGAGTGAACATAGCCGAAGTATATGTAGACACAGTTGGTCCCCCGGAGAAATATCAAGCCAAATTATCCCTCATATTTCCAGAATACAAAATAACGGTATGTTATTCAAACTCTTTGTAGTTTCAACAAGATCTTACTTTATTATCATTATACCAATCTGTCCTCTACAAATACTCTCCACTGGCTGCTGTCCCTCGTCATTCACCTTCAGTTCTCAGTACTTCCCTTACTGGAGCAATAGCACGGTCGATCGATAAAACCTTTTAACAATACGATATTGACTAAATCTATCATCATGGTCATTAGGCGGTTTTAGGCGGCTTTGTCAACAGTTAATATAAAATATTTCGACGACCGATAGACAAAAGTCAAATTTAGAGCGGGGTGTCAGATAAACTTCAGTTAACTGTCGATAGACACAATTCTTTTGATAATTAGTTTGTCATGCAAAATTACTGTTTTATTAACCTTTCCCTTACTGTGCTAAAAAAATCCACGCGTTCCGGTGCTGTGTAGTCAATACACATCTCAAAATAAGCGATTTAATATCGGAAAAATATGAATATTCATTGCATTCAATCGATTACGTTTATTATATTTTATGTCAAACGTGATAATAATTGTAATTTAATTGCTGAAAACATGAAAAAACCATCGGCAGATGCTAAAGAAACGTGCGAAGAGTCCACATCTAACGACAGTTCGCGGGCGATTGGCTAGCGGCTGGCACAAACACAGCTGTGCGGTCGTAGGTATCGATGGTCTAAATCAAAATACAACTGCAGACGTGTGGATGTCTCATGTTCACGCATAGCAAATTAAAGCGGGACATCAATAGCGTGTCATTTCCTCGCACACTCTTCGCGTATTAGTATCACACGGTTGATTGTATTGGTGTATATGTTACCGATTTTTAACAAAAATCTCTGATTTTTAATTGAATTTGAAAACTATGTAAAATATTATTTTTTAATTCAGTGCATAAATGTATGACGGAGGAATACTTAAAATCTGAACTCAGAATTTATTATATTTATAGAGTTATTAAAGTTATTAGAAGCAATGTGTAGTAAATACACACCACAGATAAGGAAAGGTTAATGAGCAGAGGAAGACTAACGAGGCTCGTAGAATTGAAAGACATTGAATTGATTAAAAAACGCAATTCAGAAAGTTGTTCATAATAACACTAGTTATGACTAAAGACCTCATTTACCAATTAAATCCCTTTGTTTTTTGAAAAAGTACAAGAGGACTTCCAATGTATATTAAATTGAGTATTTAATAATATCATGATGTCTTAGTAAAAAAAAACAATGTAAATTGACGATAATCAACCTTTAAAATTATTGAGTTTCACTTTGGACATTTAGGAATGCCGATCCATAGACAATATCCGCTAGCGTTGATATCGTCGGACGATTTCTTATTTATTTCGTAGTCAACATCGGCATGGCTAGCGACACACCTAATGATAATGAGCACACCCGTGCTTGGGAAATCAGTATTAAATTGTCATTAGTTAAGCCTATTGATCCTGTGGCGTATTCCTGTGTTGTAGCGCCAGGCTACGAGAATCATTCGTAGTACGTTATAGAACATTTTACATCTTCTATATGCGCAGCGAAGATCGCATCTCGTACGTTCGAGAATAATAACGAAGACGGATCGAGCTACTTGAATTGTCTGAAATGTTCCCGTCTGTAGTAGATGCATGTGACCCTATATATAAGTGCAGTTGCGGAGTACTACAAGTCAGTCGTTCGGTCAATCTCGTACAAACTGCGATGGGGAAACCGTCCCCCGCTCCACGCACCGCGCCTACACTCCACGCACCGGCCCATTGTGTATAACAGACTGAAGTGCCTAGTAATCATTTGAACAGTGAACAGTGACACTTGTGACAATAATTATCCTTGTTGTTGATTTATTTGCATAAAACTGTGAATGTGAATATGCAGAAACTTTGAAAATACTTACACTTATTTGTTGTTGTGATTTATTTACCCCATCACACTACAATCCAATATTGTTAAGTTATCGATTTGACTGTGCTAGGGCCCCTGATCCAATCCTCTTTCAAGAAGTATATCCGACTCTTCCTCTATAAGATTTTCAGGTTCATGTGTCCTACTTTATTTGTAAAAATTTCAGGTTGCGAAAAAAGCTGACTCTACATACCCCATTGTATCAGCGGCCAGTATAGCCGCAAAGGTATCAAGGGACCATGCCCTGAAGGTGTGGAAATTCCAGGAAGGGATTGAATTAAACGAGAAAGGGTTTGGGAGTGGATATCCTGGGGGTATGTTTCAAAGTTATTATTATTTTATGTCACCGTCTCGAAAGCGCATATACAACATCTACACAGTGTAAAGATGGGGGAACTATTTCGCCACCTAGTTGAGCAGTGTTGAGGTAGGCGGGGCGGTATGGTGAGGTGTGTTAAGGGGGGGCTAGGGTTAATTCGTACGAAAAAAGGCATTTTTTTGTGAATTTTTTGTGACAACACATTTAAAATTTCTTTATTAAATCTAATAGGACAGTAAAGTATGACATTTTAAGAATGTTGTATAAAATTTTCACGGAGAAATATCAAAAAACACGGCAATGGCAGCAATTATTCGGACGTGTCTCAAAAAAAAGTAGAATGGCGGTGCCCCTCATAACTCGGTGCTGGGTCATCTGAAATCAAAAAATTAAAGTTCATTCGTTAGATAATAGTTTTTCCCAGGTAACGCTGGGAGGGTTTTTCGAAATTTTAATTTTTCACTTTTTTGGAACATATTGAAGGGAAAAACGCTATTTTTAGTGAAAAAAATCGGCAAATTTTTTTTAATTTTTTTTTTTTTATAGTGAATACCTCACAAGAGTCCCAACTGCTCCCGTCTGGAGCCAGTGAGACTATGGCATCCCCAATTGGGGGATGTTGTGAGGCTGAAGGTAAGTGGGGAAGGGAAAGAGGAAGGTAGGGAAGTACCTGGCTATTCAGATCTAGTCACTAAACACGGCTAAAGCCATTTGGAGCAACATTTCAATTCTGAATGGTGGTCTTACACCAGGGCGATACTGGTAGTATCTTCCACTCTGTTGCTAATTTGTTATTGTAAAATAATAATTATTAACAAATTTGAAAAAAAACTCTCCAGCGTTACCTCGTAAATTATGTACAGAAATAGTTTTCAAAATTTCAAAAGGATCGGTGCAGTAGTTTTGAAATTATGACGGGGACCGACTTTGAAAACGTGAGTTGTGGGAAAAACGCTATAAAGTTTTGAACCCTAAAAAATCTGGTATTAAACGTTTATAAGCAAATTTTATCGGCTTACCTCACACTGAATCATCAATGCCAGGTCCATAAAGGATGTTGCTATCATCCATGATGTCTAAAGCACCTTTTTGCTCCTGTCTACGACGAATCCTGCCTTCTTTAGTTTGTCTCTCAGCTTCCTGCTCTGCTCGGCTTATACGTATGGTCAGGTAGGGATTAAAATCCGACAGGTATAAAAATACTCGTAGCTTCGTCAATTTTGCTCCAATCAACTTGAAATTTGAACACAATATTCTTAACATATTAAGCATTTATTTAAAAAAAATGCAAAAAAAAAATTTTTAAAACCCTAGCCCCCCCTTAAGGTAGGGGCTGCAGGAAGGGATTTTTTTGATTTGGGTCTTTAAGAGGCCTGGATTATATGACGGAGGTGGCGCTGTTGTCGAGATCTAAAATTTTTTAATGTATTTATTTATTATCCAAAAATACATACAACCACTATATGGTTATCGATCGATAACTTCAGGCTTTTTGTATGAAAAAATTGGTCCTAAAAAACCATAGATATGCCAATATACAGACAGAAAAATTCTCATTTGGAGCCTACTTATTATGTTATCCACCAATGAAAAACTCTAAAAGTTTATTCCACAGACTTTCAGAGTTTTTCATTGGTGGATATCGTTAGGCAATCATATGCCGTCACAATATTTCAGTTCAAATTTTCGATTGGAATTATACCCCCTGCTTATCGCCACCAATTTGGGCAGCATTGTGAGTTACCGTACAAGAGTCCCAACTACCCAGAACTAATGGCACTATGGCATCCCAAATTTGGGGAATTTTTGTAAGAAATGTTGTGTATAATAGCATTAATATTGCCGCATTATCATTTCACTCTAGATCCAAACCACCACCTTTCTCTTTTAATGAACAGATCCGGTGACCAAAAAATTCATCAAGGACTTCATCGATCCAGTATTTGGCTACCCGCAGCTGGTGAGGTTCAGCTGGTCCACTGCCGACACAGCCCTCGAAGGGCACGCATACTCCGTATCTTGGGACGAGGAAGAGGACGAGCCCACCAAGAAGAAGAACGCGGCTACAGCCGGAATGAAGAGGATTAGCTCCTTCTTCTGCGCCAACGGAGACGATGGGGAGAGGAAAAAGAAAAGACACCCGTTTTTTACGGAGAGATTTTTGCATATCACCGATAGCTTTTGATGATTGTTTATTTTAATAAATTACTTTTGTATTTATTTTATTTTCCTTATTTCAGTTACTGCACAACCTTCCTCTCCCCAAATTCCTTCAGCCTCACGACATACCCCATCGGAGATGTAATAGTCCGCTGGCTCAGGACAGTTAGTACTTATGATGAGTTCCCAAAAAAAAAAATTTTAAATTTAGGTATTTGTGAGATTTTTTAATGGTCTCCTGATTTATGCAGGTTGACATTCTTGTCATAGATATTAACTCTTTGTTCAAAAAATATGAAAAGGTAGGTATGTACCAATCGTTATCATACTTATTTTACCTTTTCTAAATTTATTTATTGCATCTCAAATCATGTTTTTTCTCATAAAAATCAACCTCACCAGTACTCAGCCTGTATCGAGGTTAACAATTTACATTTGAGTGAAGCAAACATAGAGTAATCACAAACATAAAGTAACACTACATGCAAACACAAAATATTTAAAAAAGAAATAAAAAATATGAATTAGAGGAGTTAAAAGATGGGTAATTTGAGAGTATATTGTAACAATATTTGGACCACAAATAATCGTTAATTATTATTCCCAGAAGAAAAAAAGTAGATAATAAAGACAATAAAATTAGCGTGACATAGAGTTTTTAGCAAATGGGACTTATATAAAATCGTATTAAGGACAATGATGAAAAAATATTAAGACAATCGTCTGTCAATACAAACATCTTAACTAACTTTTTAAATTTAACTAAGTAATTGATAGACTTAGTATGATTTGGAAGAATATTAAACAAAAGTGTTGCCTGATATAAATAGTTTCTTTGACCAAAAGATATTTTAGTATGTACCGCCACAAAGTTCAATATTGAAGTTAAATATATATTATTTAGCACTTTGACGATTTTCATAATATTTTTTATATATAATCCAAAAAAATAACCGGTTTCAAGAAAATTTTAGCAAAGGAACCGGGACAGGAATATCGACCAACTTTAATAGCGGGTTCAGGTGTTTCAATTTTAGTTGATCAACTTTTCAGTTAGAAATCTTGATGTTCAATAAAAGTTGATCAACTAAAATCGAAACGTCTGAACCCGCTATTATGAAATATTACCTAGGCACCATCAACTCTCCAAAAATGAGAAGGTGAAATAATTATGCAAGTGCCTAAATTACTATTATGACTCTTAAAATATGTTTTTATATTTTTTGAGACACACACATATATATTTCAATTTCGGAGGTGGGTATGGGTACCGCCGCCCGGGGAACCATTCATTGGATAACCAACAACTCTGCAATAGGTCACCCCAATTGGTTCGCTACATTTGGTGACTTACCAGGAGCAGTGGCGTAGCTAGGTAACCAAGGGCCCTGGGGCAAATAAAAAAATGGGGCCCTAACTGCTATGTAAACTGATTAGGTTTTATCAAATAAAAATATGAAATATACAAACACTTTAAAAATGATAAGCTACTTAAGCTCTTTTTTGTGCACTGCAAACTGCAGGGCAGGTAATAAAAATATTAAACAGTAACAACATAAATTACAATTAATTCTTGGTGTAGGTTTGGCTAATAAAACGAAATAGAGAAGATTCAAGGGTTTATTATATAAAGGTCGGGCCTACCAACTGACTAAATAACAATTATATTTACAATTTTTTTCTAGCTTTAGTTTTCGCAAAAGTATCAATGACTTCGTTTAAATCCAGGCTTGATGCGGTTTTGTTTTTAATTGCTATTAGCGATAAATGTCGGAGTCGAGTTTGGCCCATCTGATTTCATAAATATTATTTTTTTATTTTATTTATTATTTTTAATTTGCTAAATGACCTTTCAGCTGCTGCAGAAGTAACAGGAATTGTAAAGAATAATAACATTGCTTTAAATACTTCCGTTAGGTCGCATTCTAGCACTCCATATTTGTTCATTATTTCCTTACATAATTGGTGAACAGTCCATGCTTGAGTTAGTTGAGGTAAAACTAGATGGTAAATATTAATAAATTGAAGTGAAAAACTAGGGCCTATTATATCTGAATATTTTCTTTGGAATTCGTCACACTTTTGTAATAAAGCTTCATCAACATGTAATAAAAATGTTGGTGTTAGAAAATCTAGGCTTTGCACTTGAATAATTCGAAATCATTTCTATAAATTTGCAACTTTGCTTTGGTCTCTGCTAAAACTTTACTCACCTCGCCCAAATTGATGTTGCATTTTTGTAAAGTTTTGGATGCATAATTGATGTCGTTCAATACACTGTGCATGAATTCGCAAAGCAACACGAACTCGAAATTTAGCATTTTTGTTTTAATACTCTCTGCTTCACTACGCTCATCTTTATTAGGACTCTTTAGAACTATTTCTGATAATGCTTTGATAATATCAAAATAACGAAGTTTTATTGCAGACATCGTATTGACCCTCTATTTAGTCGTATCCATTATGATGGGAAAAAACGGTGACGCTCTAATTTGTTCTAGTAGATGGGTTTCGAGTTTGGTCCCCAGGCTCTCAATCATTTCATTTTGAATTGTTGCACTCATATATATTGTAGATCCTAAAAACATAAAAAACACAATTTCAAAAAAGTCAAGTCAAGTTAAACAAAATAAAACGATAAAAAACTTAGAAATAATTATTATTACCTTTGAGCATATCCAAATACTTGCCGCAAAATGTGATCATATCGGGCGACAAGCTCTACAAAGGACAGATACAGACAGATGGTATCCTTTCTGACTTAAGTCTTCTTGATGTCCTCTCAAAGCCAAATAACTCTTTGCTAGGGTAAGTATGATATCGCATAACCTTTGAAGAACAAATGATGCTTCTTTGCGAATTTCATTTTCATGTTCCTTGTCGATAATATTAGTATCGTTTTTATTCCAAAATTCATACACAGTACATGCTTCCGAATGGCCACTCGAACAACTGTGTTGTTTAATTCTTTCTGATAAATGCTTCTAATCTCGAATTCCCGTACACCAAACATTATTCCTTTGTGAAGCAAATAACCAGCAGGGTTGATAATAGGCAGCGTCTAGTATTTTGGAATAACACAACCAAAAACGATTAACTGGTCCATATTTAGAACACGAAAAGTAGTACGATTTTGAAAAACACTTATTGTTCTGGTTGATGTCTGTTGGAAAAGGTCCTGAAGGCTGTAAAGGCCCCATATCAAGAATTTGACGTTTTTCGTTATCACTTAATATTTTGTTCGTGAAGTTTCCCAAGTCATAAGAAGATTTGAGGTCTGTGGTTCCTCCAAACCCTCCGCTCTTATGTGTGTCATGCAAACATCATCCACGTTCACATGATCGGCGCCGGAGGTATCTCCAACTGCAATAATTGTCGAATGTTCTTCAGTAGGCTTCTCAACCAACACTGCAGTTACCACATTATTTGAGTCACTATCAATAGAAATATTTTGGCCAGATGTACTTGCAGAAGGCTTACTAAAAAACTTGTCAATTTTGGGCAATTTTTGTTTACTATCTTCTCTTTCTTGGCGTTGTTTGCGTTTAAAGGCACCACTGGGTTTCTTCTTTTTATCCATATTTTAATACGCTACAAGTGTCGTTGGAGAATGACGCACATATCACTATCCCAACACTGTCAACCTACAGAAAGAATTTAGGAGAATTCCCTAGGCATAACTTTTGAATTTCTCTCAACTGAGTTGTCATGATTAAAGTGGGGTTGCAAGTAGCAACCTGTCATATTTATTTTGAAAATGGGAGAAATTTCCAAAAGTTCAGTTCGATCGAGATTTCTGGTAAAGATTCGAGGGCCCCCTGAGCTTGAGGGCCCCGGGGCACTGCCCCGCGTAGCCCCTAGGTAGCTACGCCGCTGACCAGGAGTATCTGGGTTCATGGTGTGAGGATTGTCTAGGTCTTCTACTCACCTACTGTATGGCGGGCCAGATCTCGAGAGACTGGTTGAGGGAGATCTTTCTACCTCTCCAGCAGGACTTTCTCAACCCATCGCTTTGTTCCTATTGCGACTTTCCCGCAATATATATATATATATATATTGTCATTTTAATTGAATCACAAAAAATGATATATTCTGCTCTTTTCACAAATTGAGGTCAATTTCCCAGATCTCTAAATACCATCAAATACATCCTAATAAATAAATCACAAATTGAAGCAAATAAATCTACCAACAAACGGTTCAAATGAATGTCGCACAGTTGTTGACTATCAAGATTAGTTAATAATCTATTCAATTTCAGACTATTGCCTATTCATGCGTCCTGAAATGCGCCTAGAATCAATGAATCATCATCCAACACTACTAACTTGTAGTGTGAATAATGAATAACTGCCTTCCCTGACGGAGACATGTGGTTAATGTATGTTACTGGGTTCCGACCTTTACAGAGGACGAAATTTAGACCGAAAGGTCCGTAAGCAATAAAAGAAAACAGTTCCTCGCGCGAGACCCCATTATTCACACATTGTTGGTCAGTAAGTTGATTAGTATTCCTTGCATATAATTCGTAAGGCGCACTCCTTATTGTGAAGTATTCGACAGTAGCGCAACACAAAAATATTTAAGCATCAACTAGTCGAAAAGTCACAATCTAGCAAAATATTAGGATATGAAAAAAAAATTATTATAAAAGTTTAGGCAACTCACTGCATTAGTTCTACCAATTACTAAAAAGAGTTTATGTTACCTATTTCAACCCAATTTTTAAATTGTCTGCAAAAGTAAGCCATAATTACGCAAATTTCAAATGTAGAATAAAAATAATCGTCTGGCAAAATAAATAACAGGCAGGGATAGGTAGGTACCTACTCTGTCGCTGGTCTTGTTTTTAAAATAATAATAGAATACTACAATTTACATGTTGGTAATTAAGTACTCATATATAAATTGTTTTTTGAAATTCGAACATTCAAATGGCAATAGCTCAAAAGCGCTTGAATTTTGTGATAAATTAAGATTCTTGATTAGAAAAACCTCAAAAGTTTATGTTACGAAAGAAAATACATACATATTTACACATCGTTGTCGCTGCAAACCTTGAGAGAGTCTTATATGATCCTTATAGAGGTAGGTAGGTGATAAGTCTTGATGGAGTCTTTACAGAAGCCACAAACCTCGATAGACACAAATAAACATACTTTTGTTCGCCGATGACCTCGAGATTTACAAAACGATTACCTCCATCAATGATTGTAAAATTCTTCAATGTAATCTTGATCCCTTACAGGAGTAGTGTAATTATAATGAATTCTATGTATGTATTGAAAAGTGTCAATTTACATCATTCTCTAGAAATTCCTACTAGGTATGTCTCATTATAGTCATTATAGCATCAATAATGTTCCTCTTAAAAATATGTCTCATATCAAAGATCTAGGTATCTTATATGATGAAAATTTAAAATTTGTCTCACATATCATGTAGGTAGTTATTTTTTAGTATGTAGGTAGTTTTTAAATAAAATTATTTTTCTTAATTTCCTAATATATCTAAGTAGGTACCTACCCAAATAGTTTTTTCCGTCATCCACAAGCAAGAAAACATGAAAAAAGAAATACTTGCGATGAATTTTCTCAACGAAATTCCGATTGCATGTAAATTGCAACAGTCCAAAAATATTTTTAGGTAAATGATTGTAGGTACTAGGGCTTAATATAAAGTCGAGTAAAGTTATTTACAAAAAGCGTACATGGCCTAATATAAAGTCAAACAAAGTTATCTACAAAAAACGTACAAATGATTCAAGGGCTTAATATAAAGTCAAGCAACCTTATCTACAAAAAACGTACAAATAATCACAGGGCTCAATATAAAGTCAAACAAAGTTATCTACAAAAAACGTAAAATAATTCTAGGGCTTTTTAAACTCGAGCAAAGTTACAAATAATTCCAGGGTTTAATATAAAGTCAAGCAAAGTTATCTACATAAACATACCAATATTTTTTTTTTAAAGTTAAAAAACGTTGTATACAAAAAGACATATTACCGATGTATGTTTGTGTGTGGATAATGTTGTTTGATTTTAATCTCTAGAATTATTGGTATGCTGTTTGTAGATTGCGTTGTTTGACATTCCTCTTGAATTTTTTCAATATAATAAATTCAAATATGATGTATAAAATATATTACAATCTATTGAATTATTATTATTATTATTTGAAGCTGAAAATTCATCGGGAATTTATGCGCACCCATGGGAAAGAATGAGATGACCTTGATCCTGATTTGTGTCAGATTTTTAATCACCCATTAAAAATCTGACACAAATCAGGATCAAGGTCATCTCATTCTTCCCCGCCACTGAACGATGTTACGGGAAAATTCCTGATAGCTCTCGATACCAGTGAGCCCAAATCATCGTGTTTATATTATGGACAATTAATTCACTTAGACACCAGTCGCTTCGGAATAGAGTTTGGCAGTGCAACGTGCAGTGAGGTGCTCCTTCTAGTTGGCACCAGTTCATGGTCAACCAAACACATGTATTGTGATTTCATGTGACACGTTTTCAAGTTCTGTTTCGTTTTAGTGGTAATAATTCGCAATTTTACATTAAAATACACTTTAAATGCACGTTGGTTTTAGAAGATTATTTATTGTGATGTAAGAAAAGTAGAAAGTTGTACCTGACTAATGGTATTTATTTACTTAATGTTTTTAAAGGGGTTGATTGAACTGATACCGAACCATCGTTTTGATTGATTAAAATCGTTATTTTTATACTTTAATTTCAAGGAGGTGATACCTTTAATAACATTTGTGTTCAATGTGGAAACGATTTCCAATAATGAAACATATCGTTATGTCTATAATTAAATAAAAAATTCAAAAAATATACTTCATTATTATTGAAAAATATGTAACTGGGGGTGATATTTTTTCAAATGTTAATCTCATCTCTCCCTAAATAATATAGTTGTTTTCGATGATACTTTAATAATATTTTTATTATCTCATCAGTAATCTAATCAATTATGAAAAAAAAATTGTTAAGAAAATTGTTTTTTTTTTCAGCCCAAACTATATTTATCCACAAAAATGGCTTATTGCAAGGCCTTTGTATTATTTTTCCTGGTCGGAACACAGCTTACCTTGCACGCAGCAGAAGAAATACAAAACAGCACAGAAATTATAAAAAATACTTCTGAAAATAATAACGTTGATGAAACTCCTAGACTTACGCAAGATTCTTACTTGTCAGCGCTAAGCAACTCAAGAAACTCTGTGAAATCTGACAGGAGCTCAGTTGTCTACGTTACAGCAGCCAATCAAGATGGAAGTAGAATAACACAAACCGTTAACAAACCATCAGTAGCTGTTAATAAACCTCTTGTTTCTATTGCTAACAAGCCTTTAGTACCTGTTAACAAGCCTTTAGTACTTGTCAACAGGCCTTTATTAACTGTTAACAATCCTCCAGTCAGTCAACAAGTCAAAAACACCCCCGTACGAAGGGAAGGTAGTTTCCCAACAGGACCATATGCAGAACCAAACAATTTCTATAATGACGGCCACAACAATAATTATAATGGCTATGATAATGGATACGCTGTCTCTGATAACTATTTTCCGCAAGGAAACTATGGGGTTCCAAACTACCACCATCAGCACCATGTGAAGCCAAGTTATGGACCTCCTACGGGATCTTACGGATATGGACCGAGCGGTTCAAACTATGGTGCTCCAATCAAACAAGACTATGGGATTCCATACGGAATGTCTTCATTCTTCGACAAGATAAAGTTGAAGTTGGATCTGTTCACGCTGGGCAAGATAATCCTGAAGCTGATCATTTTCAAGAAGATCGTTAAGTTTATCGCTGTAATCTGTCTGCTGCTGTTTATCCCAAAGTTGATCCATTACAAGAAAGACGGCGGTCATGGTGATGATGATGATGGACAGTTCCGCTACAACGCTGAAGGTAATTTTATTCACTTATAAAATGTGCATTTTTTTACAAATTGGTATTCTGTAGTCTTAAATTGAAGTAATTTTTTATCGTTTTTGGTTTTTACTCATCCGTAGTTCTATTTTTAGTTTACAATGTCTTCAGAACTGTGATAAACTGAAGAAATGAGAGTTTTTTTTGCCATAATACGATCATAATTTCTTAAATTTAAAATGTATTCCCTTTTAAAAAATCTTGACATTCATCATTGATACCAATGGTTGAAAAAAACTTAAATTTACATCAGTTCGGTGCTTGTCACACCCTCATTAAATAATATACCTACTTTACATGATCCCCTAAAAAGACCACTCCATGATAATTTTTACACTATTTCTAAAAATATTTGTGCCCTTCCGAATCGATTACTATGACTAGTATTACCACCCTTGATGTCAAATATCAACAATGCAAAACTAACACCTCTTCTTGAGTTGGTTCCTCGTTGCTGAGGTTTACGACCTCCACACCAACTTTGACGGTGGGCAAAGCTCCTCCACTCTTCGAAGACCCAAGGACACCGACGTACTGGACGCCAATGATACTTGGTCACTCCAGCGTATTGGTGACATTCCTCTGCTTCTCCTGCCAAACAATATGTCGGTGATCATGAAATTCTCCTTGTTGGAGTTCCCGGCTTGGCAAGCAACGTGTCCAAAGCTTCTTGATACGTTGTAAGCAGGCAGTTGATGGCATATTATTGGATGCCTGCAGAAAAATATATTAGTGCTTCTGGCTTTCCATGGAATCGAGAGCGTTTATGCGCTTTCTTTCGCTGGATCTATGTGTCCATGTTTCTGATTCACATTTAATACGATAATATGGGTAAAATCAGCGCCCGACGAGTCTCATCTTCGTTATACCTCTGCCACTCCATATCATTTGCATTTTACTCATGGCGTTTTCTGTCATGCAAATTCTTCTTTTTACTTCTGTTTCACAGCCTCCTTCATCACTTATGGACCAGCCTAGTTATGTACTGTTTCCATGAGAACATTAAAGTTGTTTGCTCTCTCGATCACTATTAGTTTTGTTTTGGCTTTGTTGATCAGTAGGCCTAAATTACGGCCATCTTTAAAACACACACTTAGACCATTAGATGTAATTTATTTTAGAACAGTTACAAATAAAATAGCAATAATTTAATCCATTTATTACTCCATCAGCACGCACAGACCAGAGCATCAACACTTTGTGGGCATTCGTCCAGCATGCCATCGACACCTACTCCCAGCAGCAGAGAGGTTGTGAAGATGTGGGCTGCCGCATGAAGTCTGTCCTGGACAGGGTCAATGAGGAATATACTTTCACCAGGTAACCTATCTTAATATTAATTCCATTTGTCACCGATTTAGTTCATATTTAATTAAAATATTGTAATTTCAGGATGTGGTTATTTATGATTAATTTTATCGAACACAGCAATTCTTTTGTATATCTGTGATTATTATAGAAAAGGTTTTTAAAATGCTTACCAATGGTTTTTATCATGTAAACTGCAATACCAATAAATACCTGTTAAGATATTTAATCACGCAAAATAATTATAGAAGTTATTGTCACTTCACTTTTTTGCGTTTTGTTTAACAATGTTTACAAAAAATGTTCAAATATTCTTCCAATGCTATATGTTGTTTCATAGAAATATTAAAAAAAATTCGGTAGTGTCTATGGTAATCTTTTGTATGCAAACTAAATGCGTGGTGTTTTATTTTTCTAACACTGTTTAAATAATATATCTCACTAATTTTTTATTATTACACAAAATGAGATATATTGACTTTTATCAGTCCGTACAGGCTGGGAGAAATATCTCCCAAACTTGCTCTAGGGGTTAAAAAAATTGTTTGTCCGAAAAACGTAGTGTGAAACTAAGTTAATTTTTATTAATTTCTATATACCCACGTCGTTTGTATCTAACATCTTTAAACATCTGAAAGTGTGGGGTATATTTGTGTAAAGTTTTCGTAAATAGCAAGCAAATTAAAAAAGGACATCTTTTGTCTTTGAGCTTTAAAGTTAGTTTTCTCATAATTATATTAATTATGTTTTCCCCTGAAGTTTTGTGGTAGGAACGTAAAGCAAGATGGATAATGTATTATGAGACATATTTAAATTCAGAATGATTGAGTAAAGACAAATACTAACAAAAAAATTGTTTTTTTTTTTCAGTATGGTGGACATGTTCAATGGAAATGACAACTAAGAGATTGCGTAGATTTTAAGCTTGCCAAAGAAATTACGAAAAATAACCAATTTTCGAAAGCGGACATATTGAATCAGAACCTTTTCGAATATTTAAAATATTTGAAGGTGTGGCTGCTTCTCGAAAATGTGCAGTCCTTCAGTCCTTTATAGATTTATGTTAAATTTAATTATTTATTGAAACAATTGTCAGTGTAAATAAAAAATGAATTTATTTATTAAATACAAGAACTTTTTTGTTTGTTTGTTTTTTTCTCCACATCTCCTTCATGATCAGGGTGGTATTTACTCTCAGTATCGCCTCGTTGAAAGACCACCATTCGAATCGAAATGAGCGTTGACTTTTTTTATACACAAGAGTCCCAACTGCTTCCAATCGTCTGGAACCAGTAAGACTATGGCATCCCCAATTATTATGGTATGTTGTGAGTCTGAAGGTAGTGGTGGAGGGAATCGAGATGGGGAAGAGGAAGGTGGGCTAGTATCTAACGGCACCAAATACGGCAAATATCATTTTAAACTACGTTTCAATTCTGAAAGTTGGTCTTACACCTAGGTGATGCTGAGAGTATTTCCCACTCTCGAACATGCCTCATGTATAGGTAGGTACTATAACAAAAATTCATAAAAAAATAATTTACTTGCGCACGCCGGGTTGTGAACTCGCGACCTTCGGATTGCTAGTCGAGAGCCTTACCCCTCGACCACGGAGTGCGTAAAAATGATCATTAACCAGATCTGAATATCCACATAACTTACACCCTCAAAATTTCTTACATAAACCTATTTACCATAGTTTAAAAACAAGTGAAATAATAATTCCTTGTATTTGAAATTTGTTATTATTTTTAAATATTTATATTGAGGGATCAGTAGAATTTATAGGTCCAATTAGAAGTTCTACCGAGCTGAACCCTCTGATATGAAAATATCTGGAGTAGGTGAATTATTTTCCCATTTGATCTCTGGTGATTTGACGTGTTGTTTTTGTATTATTTTGTATTTATTATGCTTATATAATGCACTTGCAAAATGTGGATTGACTAGATAATCATTTGTGGAAAAGTGTGTGGAAGGGTTTAGTTTTTCCTGTGGGGAAGATTTAACCCGGACAATAAGTCGGAAAAGAAAATGGCCTGCATTACGTGTTCATTATAACCACTCCCCATCTCATAAACGCCACATAAAACTGAAAGAGAGCTACCGATGGAGCTCTCAGTGGAAGAACCATACGTTTTCAGCATGTTAAAATTATTTTAGTGGCACAGATAATATTCCACGCATTTTAAGAATGTAGGTATTGCGTATTCATAAAGCGTCCCATACCTAATAATGAAGTCACGAATTTCATTGTTGATGTTGTTGAACCTACTTACTTAATTAGACACGAACACCTAAATCTTGCCATGTAGTAAGTTGTAACATAAAGTTTACCGTTATTCGATAATGTTTTTAAGACTATTTTAGTAAACGATTTAAACATAGTTGTGTTTGTCCCAATGAAACTATGAACAAATACGTATACATATACATGTTTAGGCAGGTATCTATCTAATTAATCACATTTTATTTAGGTTAAAGGCTAATAAGTTTTACTTTTACCATGTTTGGTGACCAGATCTGAATAGCAAGGTACTCCACTAACTTATTTTTTCCCATCTCCTTCCCATCCCCACAACACCCAGCCTCACAACATATACCAATTGGGGATGCCAAAGTCTCACGGGCTCCAAACAGTTTTGAGCAGTTGAGACTCTTGTGCGGTATTCATGTAAAAAATAAACTATTGGTAACCATGCAAAAAATTACCTCATTTTGTTTACATTCCAAAATCATCTGAGAGTCCCTTTCTTAATCTTACTCATTACGCTTACTTCAACCTTGCACTCTTTGCGGATCTCCACATTTCTCACACGACCATACACGTTTTTACGTTCAGTTTCTTTCACGAACAAATAAAATAGAGGTAAAATAGGTAATCATGGCCAACTGAAGGAAATTTTGACTTTGATTGGAGTTAGGTTTAGTCCTAACTACCATATTACAAAACCATAAATAGTTGGATAATATTTTTTTAAATTACCTATCAAATCCTTCAATCGACCATATTAAATAACATACCTAATTTATTTAAATCACCAAAAAATGTAGCTAACTGTACAGACATTACCATCTTGTACATAGTGATTCCCACGATAATGACAGTGATTGCCCACATTGGATATTCGATAAAAAATCTCTAATGAAACAACCTGAAGATAGTACACACTTCTTTATTTGGTTTTATTATCAATAATAGGTAAGATAATAGGCAATATATGTATAACTTCAAAATAAACATTTTTATACTTGCATTTAATAAACAAAAAATTAATAAACGGCTTACAAAAAAAAATCATGAAACATTATGTTTTACTTCTTAACAACGTTATTACATTACCATACCGTAATCTTAAATTAAATATTAATTTAAATTCAATTTGCTTGAGTTGTATTTTATTTTCTTTAAAAAGTTTATTTTTATTATTATTTTAGTAATTTTTTATACTACCCACGCACAGTCAGTGCCTTTGTGGGTGCCCTTAACTTATATCTTTTAATATTTCATACATTTAATTATACCTATTTTTCTTTTAATAAAGTGTTTTTAAAAGAAAAATTATTGGGAAAAATAAAGGAATAAATAATTATTTTACAATAACTGCAAAATTTAAAAAACCTTCACGCGCTTAACGAAATCCGATTTCAACGTGGCTGTTTCTGCCGATATAGCATTTTTTAGATTCAAATTGAACTAATAGAGACATCTGTTCAGATTTTGGTGAAATATTTACATATATTATGTTAGTGAGAAAAGGACTAAAGTGAGAGTGGGCAATCACTAGTTGTGGGCCATTATAGTCTACTATACCCTACTTATTAAAACAAAATAATTTAAATACACCCTTTACTAACAAACGTGTTATAAATATTACATAACTGATAGCAAAAAACATGTATGCAAGGCATGGACCTAAAAGGTGCATTATGTATGGTAAACGGTTGTTTACCATACATAATGCATAACGCATAACAGCTGTGCAAAAGCCCATATTATAGTTTTACTTTTTAAAAAAGCTTGTGTCTTTACATATGCTTTTGTCCATCTTTCTGAATTTTGAAGTCACCCGGTAATTTAAAAATGTCACGACAGGAATTAAAGCGAATTAAAGTCAATTTATTTAACAACATCTTCACCGAAATTCGTCTGTCGCAGTGAGACATTAAACAATTGATATGTTGTTCTTTTGAGCGGTATGTGGTCATTTTTAATAGAGAAAAATCGTTTCGCGAATATACGGTGAACAATATTGTGGGTAGTTCGTCTTATACTAGATAATACATGCTAGTTTGAGATCTTAGATCTTACCTAAATAATATTTTTCTACAGTTGCACTAGCACAAGCTTTCAAAGCTTGCTAAATTTGTCGTTAAAAAATTACTCATAACTCAGGCGAAGTAAATCTTAATGAAAAAGGCTTTTGGGTGAAATGTTCCCTCAATATTCAGGGCACTATGATTTCGTCTCTCACCCTGCATGCCGTTTGAAGTCCCGAAAACCATTCTGGATGGAAAGAGAGACGCTATCCTCTGTTACATCTCACCCCAGAAGATAGATGGAAACGTGAGTGGCAATCGGCTAACGTGAGAGATGCCCATCTCGTGCACGACCCCACTGAGAGACAGCCTGGATTCTCACTGCCTCGTAAACCCTGGTTCGCTATTAATAGAATAGGGTCCTCCCCCAGCCGCTGTGCCCACAAAATGCACAGTTGGAGCCTTGAAGGGTCGGAGATGTGTGAATGCGATGAGGTGCAGACCACGTGTGGTCAAAGAATGCCCGCTGCTTTCATTCCCCAGCGGGATTTATAAGGTAAACAGGGCGACGCCTGAGGCCCTAGACTGGCTCATTGACCTAGATATTCCCTTCTGACCCCCCAACATACGAAATAAAAATAATGAAAAAGTCGCAATTGCTTCATGTTTTTAATAAGTAAGATTTTAATTAACACGTTAATTCATTTCAGACAGATTAGATACATATACTTAGATTTCGTTTGTCCTGGTTGTTATTCGTAAGTAGTATAAATTAACATAACTTTTTTTTTGCATATTTATAATTTTCCATACAAACATTTTTTTACCCCGAGAAACTACCTTTAAGCGTTGGAATTTCAAAAAAGTTCTTTATCTATTTTATTTGTAGGTTAGTTAGTTTTTATCTTCATCACATAGGATCACCTCCTGGAGTTACTGCACTTTACCCCCGGACATGCACACCGGTGTATGCATATTGCAGAGTAGGTATGGAGAGAAATCAATTTTCGCCCTTACGATAAATAAACAGGCCTTATTTATAAAATATCATTTTAAGTATGTTTTTTCCGTTTGTCTGGATAATAAATATATCATCACAGTACTAAATATTTTCGCTGTAATGTAAATAACACGTGTTCCGACATCATGATAATAAATATTATCGTAATTTACTAAAAGTTTATCAGGAAACATGTTGAATCATTCGTAAGAGATTCTTAATAAATTGGCCATAGTCATTTTTCTCCGTGTTGTGTATGTACTCTTATTATCTCTCAGGTGAAAAACCAAACTGTTAAACTGTGTTTAGATCAAATATGAATGGTAAGATTCCATCCTTTCTTTTCTCTCCTTCTCCTCCCTATTCTCTTCAGTCTCACAACACCACAATTATTAGGGATGCCATATGCCTATTGACTCTAGGATTTCAAGTTGGGAGGCGGGTTTGGGTACCGTCGCACCGGGAATCATTTATTGGATAACCAACACCTCTTCCATAGGTCACCGCAAGTGGTTCGCTACGTTTGGGGATTTAGCAGGGGGGGGCGGGTTCATCGTGGCTTGGCGTGGCAGATCGGGAGAGGCTGGTTTGGGGAGACCCTTTGACATCTCCAACTGGTCTCTAGGGATGTATTCATACGTCCGTCACTCCTGGACACACTGATACTTAGATTCCTACCTACCCCTCGTACCGTTTCTTTCCCAGAACTTCTTCTCATTTCTTTCATTAAAAAATACCCTCCTTACAGCATCCCCAAAGAAGACATCGAAATATATTGTTTTCCTCAGGTCCTCCTGTGTGGGGTTAATGTAAAAAAGACCATTTGGATTCTATAGATATTCATATAAAACAAAATTAAAAAATGAATAAATCTATAATCACGTCAGACATTGTGGACTCTCAGTACATCTCTGGCCCACTGAAAATATAATACGATGATTCCAAAATTTATCTTAGGAATCTGAAAGGTCCTCAATTTATCAATTAGTAGCCTTTGTATTGACAGTTTTTCACGGACAATAAAGATCTAAAAGACACGACGTGGACCACCAAACGGTGGTGGCAATCGCTGCGGCAACAGGGCCATCTTAAGTTTTGTGAAAATTGTTAAGTGTCGGTATCATATAGACTACAGACTGTGATTTGATAAAACCCTTCAAGCCACAAAATGAAAACTTTACAGGAGACGATGATAACTGATAAAGAATATTTTTAACCTAATGAAATTTCATATATTCCGCCCTTAAAAGTGTCAATAAATGTTCCTTACTGTATTTAAGTTGCTTAAGTGTACTAAAAACTAATTTTACTGTGACCAGTGTGGACGTATAACGACTTTAAGAAAAGGTGACAAATAATATTGTTAATCCTAAGATGTGTGAATTCCTGTGCCTATAATACGAGATCAGTGCTTTGAACATTCACCAGATGTGATCATCCCTTCGGCCCTTGCCCCTTGCCCCTCGTCCACCCGCACCAATACTGCAAACCCCGCTGTCCGACGCATACAGTGCTTATTCAGTGCCGTTATAGAATGTGGGCCATATGACATTGCTTAGGCCACAGAATCATCGTTTCTCGGAATCTACCCTGAACCCGCACAAGAAAAGAGTCATTTGGCGACTCATGCAACCCCTGCCGCAACCTCCGCTCCCCACCGCTCGTGCCCTTCCGCGCGTGGAATAATGACATCGGAAATGAAGGATGAAATCGGAATGAACCCGCGCTCTTTGGTTTGCTGTCTACATGGAGTGTTTTAAAACAATTATATAGTGATAAAATAACTATTTTTAGTGGTAGTTTATTTGTTAAGTTAAATGTTATATTAAGCGTATAAATATGTATTATTTGTTTTATGTGTGTAACGATATGATAAGTTGTATAATTAAGATGTTTAAGTAGTACTTGGAAGGGAATGGCCGACAAAGATGTCGATGAGGTTCGCTATCCATCACATCGCCAACCCTTCGGTGGCGCAAAGAGGAGGACGGAACGTGATCAATGTCGAATTGGTACATGGAACATTAGAGGAGGAATGGAAAGAAAGATGAACGAACTGTGTGATACTATGGTGAGCAAATGTTTGGACGTACTTTGTATAACAGAGAGTATGAAAAAAGGTAGCGGTACAATGCAGCATAATGATAGGCTCGTCATTTGGTCTGGGAGACCAGATACGGAGAGGGCTTGTCAAGGTGTTGCAGCGCTACTGTCTCCCAGAATGATTGAATGTATGTTGCAGAATGAATGTGTAAGTCCGAGAATAATGTGGATCAGATTTAAAATCGGTTTGACAAGGGTGTTTCTTGTTATTTGCTACGCCCCTGTTAATTCTGAAAGCGATGAAGTGAAAGATGATTTTTGGACTGGTGTGAATGTTGTAATGAGACTAAAAAATATGAACGAAAGGATTATAATGGCAGGCGATTTGAATGGGTGGGCGGGAATTAGACGTGACGGATTTGATTCGGTCTTAGGTATGTTTGGGGATAAAAGAACGAATGACAACGGGAACAGAATGCTTGAAGTATGTTTAGAGTGGAACTTGTTTGTGTCGAATACTTTCTTCGATCATAAAGGTATCCACCAATATACGTGGGAAAGAGGAAATGAGAGGTCAATTATTGATTTTGTAGTAATTGACTCTAGGTTGAGAGCTGTTACCGAGGACACAAGAGTTTTCAGAGGGGCTGAGGTCGAAACTGACCACTTTCTTGTAGTGTCGAGAGTAAACCTCTTTCGCGGTTGGCGCTCTAAAGTGAAAACGGTACCAGCTCCGACAAGAGTCAAAATAGAAAAACTGCAAAACGATAATGTGAGAAGTAAGTATGTGAATTGTGCAGAGATAAGATTGAATGCGAAGGAAATGGATGGTCTAAGCATAGACGAAACATGGAACCACATAAAAGTGTGTCTTTGTGAATCTGCTAGGGAGGTTTGTGGAATAAGTACGCAAGGTAGGAAGAAAGGTGATGCATGGTGGGATGATGAGATTAAAGCACTGGTCTCAGTAAAGAAGAAAGCATGGTTGTGTCTGATTGCGGCTGGCAGTGCTTCCAGCGAAGAGAAGTATCGAGCGAAAGAAGTATATAAGGAATGTAAGAAAAAAGTAAGAGTTGGAGTGAAAGAACGAAAGAAACGCCTGGAAGAGGAAGAAGGAATGAAAATGACAAACCATTTCCAAGAAAACATTAAGTTGTTTTGGAAAGAAGTCAAAAGGTCCCGGAGTGGCCCAGAAAACGGAAGCATGAAAGTGATAAAATCAAAAGATGGAAAAATGTTGACGAATGAGGAAAAAATAAAAGAGAGATGGATGAATTATTTC
This sequence comes from Hesperophylax consimilis, assembly GCF_061612785.1. Classification (NCBI taxonomy): domain Eukaryota; kingdom Metazoa; phylum Arthropoda; class Insecta; order Trichoptera; family Limnephilidae; genus Hesperophylax; species Hesperophylax consimilis. The sequence continues at coordinate 4,362,506 of NC_142846.1, forward strand.
GAGGAAGTCTTCGAAAGCGAAGTGAATGACAGTGATTCCAGTGGCGAATCAGATATGAATGACGATGGAGTGAATGTTACCGAAATTAGCATGGATGAGATAGAAAGCTCGATTAAATGTATGAAAAATGGTAAGGCTGTTGGGTTTGACAATATTGCTGCTGAATATTTTAAAGGAGGTAGCCGTGTAATTCTCACATGGTTGTGCAATCTTTTTAACCAATGTTTAAAGGAAGGTTACACGCCTTTAGATTGGAGAAGGGCTGTGATCATGCCATTATACAAAGGTAAAGGGTCACGTATGGAATGTGGGAATCATAGGGCTATTAGCCTGCTTAGTTCAGTTGGCAAGCTGTATGGTAGAATTTTGATTGAAAGAGTAAGAAAGGAAACAAAGGATAAAATATGGGATGTGCAAGGTGCTTTCATGAGTGGAAGGGGGTGCATGGACCAGATCTTCTCATTGCGTATGCTCACTGAGAAGTTTCTGGCAAAAAACCAGAAACTTTTCTGTGCCTTTGTAGATTTACAAAAAGCATACGACCGAGTCGACAGGAAAAAGCTATGGAAGGTGTTGTCCAAGTATGGAGTGAATACGAATCTGATTCAGGCAATTGCGTCTCTGTATGAGGGAAGCGTTGCATGTGTTAGGGTAAACGGTGGTTTTACGGGGTGGTTTGATATCACAAAAGGTGTTAAACAAGGCTGCGTAATGTCACCGTGGTTATTCAATCTATACATGGATAATTGTATGCAAGAATTGAAAGAGGTGGGATTGGGCGCGAATTTGAATAATTTGAAAGTATGTTGCCTGTTGTATGCTGATGATGCGGTGCTGATTGCTAATAGTATAGATGATCTACAGTCTCTCGTGTCTAGGATGAACGAAGTATGCATGAAGAATGAGTTAATGATGAATGTAAGTAAGTCTAAAGTAATGGTGTTTGAAAGAGAGAGTACGAAAACAGTGTGCAATATAATTGTGAATGGGGAATACTTGGAGCAGGTGGATGAGTTTGTGTATTTAGGAAGTATGTTTACGAGAGATGGGAAGGCTGACAGAGATATCGAAAGAAGGGTAAATGCAGGTAATTCCGTTAATGGAGGACTAAACGCCGTAGGCGCTAACAAAAAATTGTCCAAAGAAGCGAAGTTAGCAGTCCACAACGGAGTGCTGGTACCTACCTTGATGTATGGAAGTGAGGCATGGAACTGGCAAAGAAAGGATGAAAGTAGATTAAATGCTGTTGAAATGAGATCCCTGAGGCGTATGTGTGGTAAAACCATGTTTGATCGTGTGAGGAATGTGGAGATCCGCAAAGAGTGCAAGGCTGATGTAAGCGTAATGAGTAAGATTAAGAAAGGGACGCTTAGATGGTTTGGGCATGTAGAGCGAATGAGCGAAGATAGGAGTGTAAGGAGGATATATGATGCAAATGTGAATGGTAGCAGAAGTCGGGGACGCCCGAGGAAGACATGGCACGATCAAGTGAATCAGATACTCGAGTCGGGCCATGTCAAGAGTCAGAATAATAGAAGAGTATGTATGAGACGATGTATGAATGTGAATGAGGCAAGGAGTGTGTGCCAAGACCGAGTTGTTTGGCGGTCCGTCCTCTCTGCCTACCCCTGCGGGGAAACGGCGTGATGGTTAGTTAGTTAGTTAGTTAGTTAAAAATCTAAATTTAATTTTTTTTTGAAAAGATACATTACATTATATGGAAGGAAGCTTTTGACTGTCTAACTAGGAAGGTTTCCCGTTTTAGGTCAGTTAAAAATGAGTGGTTATTTTTTTTAAATGTTGATGAAAAATATTGGAATTCTATTTATAATTTTGAAAAATTTGAGGGATGATAAATTTCATCTTTGACTTTCTCCAAATAACCTACATTTATTTTTTAGTATCAAAAATGTCTTAATTAATAGTAATTGTTGTACTTTGAAAACTATTCTATATGAAACCAATAAAAAGTGTCTTCAATAGTTTTACCAAAACACAGTTGATATTATATGCATCAAAAAGTGCTATCGTGGGCCCACAAGATCTGGCACAGGGTATAAAAAATATTCGAATTTCGGGTCATTTAAGAGTGTCTATGGTAAGACTTATATGATTTTACCACACACATGGGACAGGGATCTTATTTGTACTATTATCTTTAAAATAACAAAATATTTTCGAGACGTCTTCAAATTGGGCAGGACACGAAGCGAGAAAGAAATAAAAGCGACTGGGTGCCGTATAGGATTCTATTAAATTTTAATAAACCTGCAGGACGAAGGATTGTTGCGATGCCTAAGCTTGGGTGACTGGATGGTGTGGGGGGCGAACACAGGATCGACAGGATTGGAGACGTTTTCTGAAGGTGGTTCTGTCCAAGGGTTGCATAAATATCATTTACGAAGATCACCGAATCAAGTTGGTGAAAAAGACAAATTATATTCTGCCGCCCCATGGTTATTGCGCCCCTGTGAGCCGCACACAATACATATTAGGATGTGACGACCCTGGTGACATTAATTGGAGAAGAATGATGACCCCTCAGCTCTACATAAATAGGATATCCGGGCTGGACCACAAAGATCCTACTACAGCTTCTGGGCTTAAATCTGCATGTTATCTCGCATGTTCATCTGTGTTATTTGAGTGGGAATTGAAATAAATCACGATCATAAACATGTAGCGCTTATATTATACATACATTTATTTATTCTGTAATGTATTCAGGAGTCACGAATTGCAATGTATTTTGCAAAATACAAAGAGTAAGAGAAAAAATAAAATATGAATACACATAATTAAAACTAACAATTTTCTAGAAAGAAAAATAATGTTTACTGCATATTGGAATTTTTTAACATTATCTCCACACAGGAGGCCCTGAGAATAATAATTTCCCTCGGGGCAAAGTCAGGTGTTTGACTCCGTCAGTGAGCGAGACAGCTATATTATAGTACTATAAAAGCTCATGTTTTAGCTTAACTTCTCTCTCACATCCCAGCTCGCAACTAGTAAACACGAATCCGTAATCTTTGTACTCTGTTAACAATAAACTAAGTAATCAATCTCGGAGTATCATTGTATGAATAATTCCAGAAAATTATATTATCAGTGGCACAGTTCGTATCTCCCTACACAACAGTGGCGCAAGGCGTGTGTCATCTTTGAGGGTGGTGTGAGGAGGGTCATTTTAAGGAAAGGAATGAGATGTGGTGATAGAAAGGAAAAAGGTACGAATGGTGAATAGGAATCTGGAGTCAGTGTATCCATTAGCTGCAGTATTATGAATCCTTTCCTTTTATTGCGGTCGAGAGAGTCCAGGTGGAGAGGTCAAAGGTTTCCCTCAACCAGCCTCTCTTTATCCCAGTAGCTGGTGGGCAGACGTATCCGTTACCAATACCAAGACAAGTCGACTGCCTGAACCCCTACAAAGCCACCAAACGTAGCGAACAACTTGGAATGACCTATGGCAGAAGTGTTGAATATCCAATGACACCAAAGACAAACTGAAACTGAAACCTATAAACTGAACAAAAAAACACTGTTTAATATATTGATGATTACTTTATATTATCCATACTATTAAATTTCTATTTTTATTGGACAATTTGTATAGCGCCGCCTTTATGATATATCATCTCAGGGGCGCTTTCTATAATATGTAAATTAAATCCTCAGCACGGGAGATTCCAGTGAGGATATTATTACATCTATTTGTGACAAGAAAAAAGAAGATAATAAAAAAATAATTATTTTAAAAAAATAATGTTCTTGTGCGGCGGTACACCTGCCTCCCAAATTCATAATGATGTACCTTCTTGGATTGGCATAGATTGCGCAATTGGCTTCCTATGTGGTGGCGGAGAAGTAGGTACCCTCCACGGACATCTTCGAAGCGCTGCAGTACCTTGGGAGCTGGAAAAGTTGGATATGGCTGTTAATGATAGGTAGGTACATACTGACTTGTAAACGATTCTGTATTGCATAGTAAAGTGTATAATTTTCTACATGGTAGGAAGTTCTTCATCATGATTCTATCTTAACAACTTACGGGGGTTTGTGGGCGGAAGTAAACAAAATACGTTATAGTATTATACCTATACATGGTACCAACTAGATGATCATTTATTTGTGGTTTATTAGCATTTCTTCCTAGTTCTTAGTTCTCACATTTTCAAGCATTTTCATACAAATCTAAAAATTGAATTTGAGGCCAAAATGCTCAACCAAACTGAATCATTATTTGTTCAATCAAAAGGTATGGCATATCTAGTATATGTGCAATTTTATTTATTTGTGTTTTATATTATGATATTAAAATTTGCGTGATTTGTGAGAAAACTGTGTTATTTTTTGTGAGTAAATTGTAAAAAAAACCTCGTTATAAATAGTTTTTTCAGGTAGAAATTTTAGTTTATATGCGACAAATTTTATCGTATTAAATCGATTATTTGTAATTTAAATTAACGCCCATAATAATGCTTTGTAATTCATTTTTATAATTTTATTTGTATTTGGTATTATTTGCATAGTAAATAAGCAAGTAAAATTATTTTTTAAATCATTAACTCACAAATAATTGCCAAATGTATGACGTGGAAGAGAATCATAGAAGAAGCCGTGCATACTCGAGAAAGACATGCACGATAAAGTGAAACAGATAATTAAAAAAGGTAAAAGTTTGATTTCCACCTTAAAAATGTACCCAGTTCCCAGATTCACAATCTCAAGACTATCCATTACCCCGAGCGACGTCGGGTACACAGGTAGTCTGTTTGTGCGCTTAGTTCTTCTAAACTACGCAACGGATTTCAATAGAGTTTTCACTATCATTTATAGAATTTATTCCGAAAGGTTTATATATATGATACATGAATACTACATGTATTGAAAGTAGAGAAAAGTTGATGTTTTGAAAATAATTAATAAATAAATTAATAAATTAATAAGTTAATAAATTAATAAATAAATAAATGAGATACATCAAAATAATGTACTACGGAATTGTATATCTTAAAAAGTCCTACAGAAAAATCCACAATGGTATATGTCTATCATTTAAGGATAACCCCTAGCAACGCCGGCTACACGTAAGCTAGTTACATATGAAAATAAAAATATCATTACTTGACCGGTCCCTGGAAAGTACATTAATTGGCATTCAATAACAATTAAATAAACTTCCTGGAATGATGTCAGTGGGAATTCTGGTTTGAATTTTGACTGATCCGAAGCACATTTATAGACTGACTCCTTTGAACTGTAAATTCCCGGAATAATTAATTAAATTATATGATTCTAACCCCTCAAGCATAGAAAAAATAATATCATCTCACAAAATATTCCAACTTGATATTCAATTTCAAATAGATTCGTTGTTTTTGAACATACATACAGAAAAATAAGTATTGCAAATTTAATAAAATCCGGTAAAAATGGGATTGCAGTGCGTTTCCTATTAAATTTTTAGTAAATTCCTAATATATCGGAACACGTGTTCATGCACCTGAATTTGTATGAATTCCGACATCGCGATAGCACATTCGTGTTTTACTGAAAGCTTATTAGAAAACCTATCAATTCATTCGTTAAAGGCCTGAAATCCGGGTTTCAACCGGATTACAAATAATTTGAAGAGATTCTTAATAAATCAGCAATATTTTATATCAGTAAGTTTTCTCCGTGTAGGTATCCCAAAATTCGGAAAGTCTGAAAAGTCTCTATCAGATTTTGATTTTACAAATCGACATATTTCAAAATTATTATTCAAATATTAAAATTTTGTACTAAGCTAAAGTTTTTAAAATCGCTTGCCGATGATGTTTTTTTTTGTAAACTATATTTACCACCCTTTTTTTATTAGGTACAATATTTTTTACAATTCAAGTTTTCCAGTAATGTAGGCCTCACTGGGTGGCTTGCCCGTGCTGAGACCTTATAACATAGTAATTAATATTTAATTAGTCAAACGTATAATAATGGTTTTTTTTATTCACTTTAGATTTTTTTCGTTTAATATGAAAATAATGACTATAAAAATAGGCAAACCTCTACCTGTTTGACGGTTTTCTTTTTTATAGATTTTTTAAAATTAAACGAATCAGAAGAGATTAATTAATTTATAATACTTACTATCGCCATTTTTACTAATTAATTTATAATACTTACCTACTATCGCCATTTTTACTAATTAATTTATAATACTTACTATCGCCATTTTTACTAATTAATTTATTATACTTACCTACTATCGCCATTTTTACTAATTAATTTATAATACTTACTATCGCCATTTTTACTAATTAGTTTATAATACTTTAGAGGCTTTATTATACATAACTTTATTCTACATACTAACCTGCCTCAGTAACATTTTTTTGTATTTGTTATAAATTAATGTTATCTGACTCGGTATAATTATTTCCCTCCATAATTGCTCTGGGCAATGAGGCATACATATGGTAGTTAGTCCCAGAACTTCTGCACTGAAATAAATGCCGACCTCTAGTATTACGTAGCGATTTAAAGTTTCTTCATTCTAGTTTAAATTTATCATTAAAATAATCCGAAGCACATCCTTGGTGTCAGACCGCGTGGTGTCATTAAAGGGTTAGGAGTTCAGAGAAAAAGTTGAATTACATCAACAGCGTAACATTTCATCGAATTGATGAAGAGCCCCCTATACTCTTAATTTACTCTTAATTACCTCATCAGACAAGTGAGTAAGTGAGTCCACATAGGCTCATAGTACAGAGTCTGCAGTGGATCTGTTTCCAAATGAGAACATGTTATCTAAAAGAAAATGTAAGGTAAAAATAATTTCTAAGATGCAATCCGTTACATTTTTGTATGATTGGCGTAGATCAGAGAAAAATATATAACTGGTACTGACCATTCCGTTCGATCAACTCTTCAAAATATTAGGTAATATTTGAGGTCGAAAACCAATGCTCACGTCTGATATATCTACGCCATGAACTTTGTAGATGCACCAACGATACGATAACTTTGTACCACCCCAACTAGGAGCATTCCTGTGCCGCACAGTGGGCTGAAAATCGCCTTTCATATACATAGAGACTTTTTAATGTTGATTCATTTTAATGCTTAAATGCTTTCCATATGAGTAGGCTTGCAGTGTAAATAAAATATTGTAAACTAGACAAAGCATGAGTATGCTATATGTAAGGCATTTAAGCATTAAAATGAATCATCAACATAAAAAAGTTTTTTTTTCAACTTTGAAGATTTAAAAAAAAAATTTGGAAATTGCGCCACAATACGAAGTATGTCAAAAAAATACAAATAAATATTAGTATATCTGTGTGTAAGGATATAATGGTCAACCTTATGATTCCAGAGATAGCCTCATTTTTAATGTCAGTGCCATACAAATTTTTCTTAAAAAAATGATGACTCCTTCATTTGTACACGCAATTGCTTCGTACGAAATTTTATAGCATAGTAATGATCAGCAGAATCCATTTCTAGCCAAAAACAATACCCTTGAAAATTCTAGTCTCTATGTCTATGAAAGGCGATTTTCAGCCCACTGTGTGCCGGTGAGACTGGTACACCAGAACGCACTGATTTGTCACACGAAGAAAACTTGCCAATATTAAATATTACTAATTAATTAAGAATCTCTTAAAACTATTCGAATTCCTGTTTAAAACGGGACTGCAGGCCTATGACGAATGAATTGACAGGTTCCCTAATAAACTTTCAGTACAATGTGAATATGTTATCAGGACAAACGCAGGTGCATGAACATGTTTTCCGATATATTAAGAATGTACTAAATATTTATTAGAAAACAGAATGCCAACTCTTTTTCAAAAATTTTATCTTAAAAGTAATTTTAAATTTTGCCAAGCGATGGAACAAGCTTTAATGTATCCATAGCATATTTTTGGTATTTATAACCTTTAGCGATTCGTAGTAAAGATTAATGTAAGTAGTGATTTCACTTATAGCTTCACCTTAACAGGATTTTAATAATTCAGCAATACTCATTTTTCTAGGACTTGGAATTTGGAATACGTGCTCTGAGGATGGGAAGTAGTTTAATCGACCGGTACAAATGGTAACTGAATAAGAAAAATTCTAATTTAGTTATATAGGAAGTATGTTTTTTTCTCTATCTTCGTGTCTTCCCTCTTGTTGCCTTTTATCGGCTTTTCTTAAATCTTCTTGTCTATTTTTGACTCTTATTGGCTCTTCTTGCAACTCAATGGATCTTCTTGTCTCTTCTTGGCTTTTATCGCTTCTTCTCTCTCTCTTTTCATTTCATTCTCTCTTTTTTTCTGTCTATTGACATATTTATAAGTAGCATATGATAAAAACTAAATTAAAAGTTATAAAAACATGGGATTCGAACCCGGGTCCTGCATAACGAGTGTCGAATGCTCTGCCTCTAGACCGCGAGGAGAGATATTTCGCGCGACGCGGAGTTATCGGCCTTGATTAGTAATTTTAATGATTCAAAATAAAAATAATTAATCAAAATACCCAGCGACTCTACCGGCTCGATTTGTAAGCTATATTTCGATTAAAATATCATATAGGTACCGTAAATTAAAGTAAAGGTAAATTAACAAATTTATGTAGTTTTTTACTACATTATTACAAATCCTTTGAAAAAAAAAATAATTAATCAAAATACCGAGCGACTCTACCGGCTCGATTTGTAAGCTATATTTCGACCAAAATATCATATAGGTATCGTAAATTAAAGTAAAGGTAAATTAACAAATGTATGTAATTTTTTAGTACATTATTACAAATCGTTAATAAATAAAAATAATTAATCAAAATACCGAGCGACTCTACCGGCTCGATTTGTAAGCTATATTTCGACCAAAATATCATATAGGTACCGTTAAGTAAATTAATTTTAAATTAACAAATTTATCTAATTTTTTACTACATTATTACAAATCGTTGATAAAAAAAAATTAAAAGTTATAAAAATATGGGATTCGACCCCGGGTCCTGCATAACGAGTGTCGAACGCTCTGCCTCTAGACCGCGGTTATTACGTATTCGGCCAAAATATCATATAGTCAAAATATCTAAAAGTCGCAGCACGAGAGCATTTTATCACTTTTAATAAAATTATTAAAAATAATTTATTATATTAAAAAAAACAAAAAAAGAAAAAAAAATAGTTAACGCGGGGATTGAACCTCGGTTCTTCACGACGACAATCCGACACTCTGCCTCTAGACCGTGAAACTGAGTTTGGAGAGTAACCTAAAGTAAGTATATATTATTGGCTAGGCTCCTATAGCGAAATGATCATGGTTTTTCATGACGGTCATGAGTTGGTTTTACTCCGTTCCTCTAAATTGCATAACGCGCGTAAAGAAGTTTCACTTCAAAAATCTTTTTCATTTTGTATAATGTCAAGCCACAAAGTGTTTGCTTTCTTCGATAATGAAAATATATTATGTATTATGGCCGCTGCGTGCCCACACTGCCAACGGCCTTCTTCTCTCGTGGGGCCTTCAGAGAATCAAGGGGAGTGTACTCGTCCCCGTGGGGTCTTCAGGGAATCAAAGAGGAGTGGAGAGGAGAGATGAAGTCCTCTTCCCCTGTGGGGCCTTCAGGGAACCATGAAGGAGTGGAGAGGATAGATGAGGCCCTCTTCCCTCGTGGGGCCTAGAGGAAACCAAGGGGGTTTGGAGAGGAGACATGAGACCTGGGAAGACAGATTGGGGAACTACAGGACATAGTCGCATATCCAAAGACAGTCCTGGTGAACTTTATAAAAGTGACCAGATGACTGTTAAAGAAATGAGGTAAAATGGGAGATAGCACAATGGGCCTGTGGCCAAAGTGTTCACGGGAACTACATATATGTATACCGTCTCTGCTTTATAATAATAATTAAAAAAATGAAAAAAACGATCGCTGCTGTCGATGAAAGCTGAACTGACTTTGATTGCCCGTTATTATGAATAGTATGCGCAGAAACAATAGTGCGTGCTTTTTTTTACTTCCATCAGATGGCGCTGTTTTTCAAGAAGCATGTTTGTCCAACAGATGGCGCTATTTAAAAAATATATAATGTATTTTTATATAAAATTTCAAAGTAATCGGTGAAAACCCTTCGGAGATTTAAGATTTTGAAAAAACGATTATTTACTTTTTTTATTTATATAGAAGATTATTAGTAATGTGCCTTGTTTTTTCCTGCTAAGTCCATATCAACACGTGCACGGTGTTCAGAAATTAGTGGCACAATCGAGGAACTGTTTAATCTATGGTGGATTCGATTTTGCAAATAAGTATTTTTGAATTGAGCTTTCGTTTTTGAGTAAATGGAGTTCGAAGTTTGAAATTCCTATCAGCTGTTTATTGTCGTTTAAAATGTATCGGAACGCAGACCTGGCTCTAATACTTTGTTTAACCCTAAAAAAGTAAAAAATCAAATCGTTTTCAGTATAATTTAGAGAATTTTTTTCCGGAAGGTTTATATAAATAATAATGCACATTGTATTTGTAAAAAGTAGAGAAAAGTTGATGTTTTGAAATCAATTAAAATAAATATATTTTCGGGCGCTTACATTGCTGACGCTGGCTAAACCTTATGAGATCAACAGAACCTCAAAACTTTACCCCAAACCATACATCAGTCACCGAGCAAAGCATGTCAGCTAGTTTAATAATAAGTGCCTGTTGCTGTCGATGAAAATTTAACTGATATTGATTGTCCATTATGAATTGTTAGTAATTTTCCTTGTTTTTACCTACCAAGCTCATATAATAATAAACTTGATGTCCTGAAACTAGTGGTACAAACCGAAAACTAGTAAATCTACATTACATTTGGAATCAATTTTAGAGAAAAATCTTTTTTTTTTTGAGTTTACGTTTTCGAGTTCAAGTTCGAATTTGAAAGTTTTTAGGCAAAATTTGAAAAAAAAATCGTCGTTACAGACTTTTTATCAGCTGTTTATCGTATTTTAAAATGTGTCAAAGCGTAGATCTGACTCCAAAAGTTATTTTACCCTTTAGTTAAAAAAGTTAAATAATAATAATGCTAAGAACAATTTTTTTTGGAGACAATGTAAATTCATCGCTTGTACCACTAGTTTCCAGTCACCGTTTGTATTCACGATATAGTATCACAATCATGTATAACTTATTAAAACAATCATCAGGAGCAGGTGTTTAATACAGGTAGGCACCAAAAGAGTTCGAAGTTTTATGGTTTATTAGACATTTTCTTACTCACGATGTGAAGAAGTAGTTATTCTAGTCCCAGCGAGAGATTTTAGGTACATGACGTCATCGTTCAAGTATCTTATGTCTTTTTCTTTTTCAAATAAGACGCGTGAGAAGGAAGAGAATGAACGTCCATGACTTCCATACGAGCTCTCGTTGGGACAAGTTACCTAACTGAGTTAATTTACATTACTAGTTCATTCTCGTGACGCAGGGAAATACTTACTCCCACAGGTGTAGAATTCTCCACATAACTTCATACTTCAAGAATTTTCTTTGTACGGAAACATAAACGGATAGTGGCCGAGTTGACAAATGCGTCGGTTCAATTCCTCGGCAAGCAGTCCTCAACCATGGCACAAGCAAAATTACCAATTAGTATGATGGTAGTAGGAGCTTTTCAAATATTGTCAAGTTATTCGTAAGTCAAATTTTTTTTTTATTACTTATATGTGCATTGTTCACGCAGTTATTTTATTATTGAGGGTATTTTTTAAATTTCGAATGATAATTCATTAAACATTTTTTATAAGATTTATTAAAGAAATAAGGTAAGTACACATAAAATAGTATTTAAATTGTGTTTGTATATGTATATTGTAAGATTTTAATAGGTACTACTCTTCCATGGAAGCATTAGCGTGTGATTGGAAGAGGAGTGTACGATACATTATTGTAGTTATTTATAAGTAATACTATCCGATAATGATTTTTCGCTAACTATTAGGAAAATAAATACCTATGAGAATGATACAGCGATTGAAGAAATACGCGAAAGTTTTTCGTAGGTACTGTTTAATAGGCAAGGGAAGAAGAAAAGTGCAAATGCAAACTTGAAACGGATTTTTATTTGAAAAATTCTCATCTCGATCGTAAGGCAAACTCTTAAAAAGGTATCTAAAACTAATGAAGTTTAAAATTTATCTTTTGTCACATTGCAGAGACTATTTTCTGAAACTGGTGTAGTCTAATAAAAAAAAATATAATAAATAAAGTCTACGAAGAAAAAACTGCCATTGGCAAACGCAGAAAGACTTGCCTCTGATTGAGTTTAAATAGTACATAACGTAATGCTCCTTATTAAATAGACACTTTTTGATTGTAATAAGTTTTTATTTTCATTATTAAGTATTCGGTATTCGGCCGAATAGCAAACATTATTCGGTTGAATACCGAATAGTGACCGAATATTCGTTGAATCTTTAAAAAAATACCAGTATAATTAACAAAAACTTCGTTGTAGGTAACTAGTTTTGTTTGTTTTGGAAGCAACTATTTTCCTTTACTAATATTAAATTAGCAATAATAAACCTAGGGGAAAGTAATCTTAAAAATATTTTGTACCTATTATATACCTATATGTTGGAGAGGGAAAAATAATTATTATCATAAATCTATGTCCAATATACATTAGCGTTGGAATTTTTTTATACTTATGGCGAAAATAACGCAATATGTGTAAAATAAACTTAGGTACCTACTTAATAACAACACTTTTTTGAAGTTTTAACCCTTCAGGCCTCTGGCACATCGATTGTTATATTTCAGATGAGATTCTGTCAGAATGTTGGGGAATTTGTGGGTATATATAAAAAAGTGATATATTTTTAAAGTATCCGAAAACGTTTTTGTCGTTTTTGAAATGGGATGATATGCGCTTTCAAAGATTTTTTTAAAAATTAAAATTTTCTTTTATTATAAAAGTCTAAGCACTAAACTAAAATTACTGATAGCAAAAAATACATATTTCATTAGACAAACGTACGGAATATAAATATTACTAGCACGTCTCATACTTGGCATTTCATATAAAAATATTTATTAAAAAATTCACACAATATCATTTTTTTTTCATATAGGTCGGAGCCTTTGGTTTCATAGAAGTACGCATTTGAATTAACTTCAATTGAGTATAAAGATTGGTGTTTTCTCTATCTAACACTGTTTAGTTCATATTTGTGAATATGACAGTATGGAAGACAATGATTTCCATGAGATCATATAACCGAAAAGCGAACAAAATTACTGCAAGTAATAGCTGTTCCCAAAACTGAACAAATTAGCCTGACTTAGTCTAGATGTATGGTTAGTCCCGTTGAGGTAAGTACTTCAAACGTGAAGAAGCAATAATTCAACTTTTTAAAATCAATTAATCATATTGGATCATAGAATATATTGGATAGTCCTTATATCTAAGCGTTTGCATTCAGTCCATTGCGTAACCTGGACCAAACTAAAACATGCCTTATTGGCAAAGGACAATGGGGAAAAATGAACGATTGTGTTTCCACAACAATGCCACGTGCTCCGCACTGCCATGGGTGGGGATATGGAGGGGGGTACTGCTATCTGCCTGCCCCTACCCTACTTCCTATGACGGTATCGGGTGCCATCTACCTACTACTACGAATAATAGTACAATCGACATGAAAATAACATTTACCATTTCTGGCGGGCGTGCCATCCGTGAAGCTAGGTACAGGGTGACCGTAGTTACTATTCACTATCTATTCATGTCTACTTCTATCTATTCATTTCTATTCATTTTTTAAGTGAGAAAGACAAACCAGGGTTACGAATAACGTGACAATATTTGAAAAATTCCTTCAACCATTACAGATGACAACAAGCGGAAAGTATTGATTGTCGTGATAGAGGACTTAGCCAGCCTAAGAGTCGAACTCACGACGCCCGGGTGGGAACCAGACGTGATTCCAACTCAGTCATTGATCGGTAGGTATATTTATATATCTCTGCACTTTCCTGTCTATTGCCACACTTCCAATATAATCCTATTCATTCCTATCAATTTCTACTATTTTCCTATCCAATCATAAAAAATTGTGCAAGTTTCATGACATCAAAGCTCATCGTTGAAGAGTTTATGCTTTATATTGGGAAGAAGGGAGAAAACTAGAACTTTATTGTCTTATAAATAATGAGAAAGTAACTTCGAAGCTAGGTTGTTTTTTCAAAATTCCAATAACGAAACAAATATGGCAGAAAAAATTTATTACTATCTTTTTATTCTTTTATTCCTTTTTGCAATAAAGGCCACAAGCTTGATAGACTAGAATCTTTGGAAATTACTCGCTTAATTAATAAAATAGACCCTAACTTCGTAATGAATAAACAATTAGAATCATTTGCCAAGTCTCCGCTCTTGTATCCATTGTAATTTTCATAATAATTTCGACATTAAAATATGTAGTTAGGTTAGACCATCCCTACTTCAATGTAAACATGTACCCCTTCAATAAGTAACTTTGTAATTAATAAGCTAGTAGTATCAGTTGCTAAGTCCCTACTTTCTTAATTCTTATAATAATTTCTCAAATGTAAACATGTATCTTTTCAAAAAGCAAATATAATCCCATCATAAATAATGATTTGACAATAAAATTAGGTCATTAATAATGCATATTACCTGTGAGGTTTTTTTCCCTAATAAATATTGAAATGAGCTACAAACCCAAGGTAATTAGCTTACTGGAATTACCAAATATTTAGAAATTCCACAATCTTAAACGACTTAGTAACAAATAAAATTGATTAAAACCCTATAAACTACCCCTCTCCCCCCTCCCCGATATGTTGTGTATATAAACCGTAGACTAAGAATATTGTGTACCAGTCTGAAGATGGCTTTGACGAGCTGAAACCGGTTACGGTCAAAATAAAATTAAGTGGAATAAAGTTTTTTATTTGTTTTATTATAATATTGCTATCGGCGTCTGTCTAATTGTGCGCTTAGTTGTTCTAAACTACGCAACTGATTTTGATAGAAAATTTATAGTGATCATTAAGAGATTTTTTCCGAAGGTTTATATATATAATACAAACATGTTATACAGGGTGTCCGGAAACTCGTAGTACAAGCGGGAAACTGGTGAATCTACATCACATTTGGAGTCGATTTTGTAGTATATTTTTTTTTATTTGAGCTTTCGTTATCGAGTAAATCGAGTTTGAAGTTGATTTTTTTTTTTTAATCAAATTCTTATAAATTATTACTGAAGATCAAAGTACCCAACTAATAAACTATTTGAAAGTAAAACAAATGAAGAAACTCGGATTTGAAGCATTATTTTGAAATCACCCTTCATTTAACTCAGTGTAATCATAAAATATTTCTGCTCTGCAGGGTTAAAACATCTGTTATTCAACCCTAAACACCAGAAAAAAATTTAACCCTAAAATAGCCGAAAAATATTTTTTTTTGGTTTTTTTTTTTTTTGAAAATGCTCAAATCAAAATTTTTTATGTTTTTTTGGGTTCCCCATGTGGTGTAGATTCTCCAGTTTCCCGCTTGTACTACGAGTTTCCGGACACCGTGTATTTATACAAACTAGAGAAAAGTAGTAATTTATAAAGAGGCAAAGAGAATTGATACTCACTTATAAAATAGTCTAAATCTTTAGAGGTATCAGTCTTTCTGCTTACCCTGTATTCGTTTGGATCAAATTAACATTGACTTGGGTACAATGACTGGCTGCGATACAGTTCAGTCCTTTGCAATCCCCCACCCAGTAGCCGGCTCACTGGCAGAACAGTACAGCTCCCCGCACCTGTGTTATCTCCCTTGTATAACCTTTGTTGTCATTCCAGTTATCACTCATCATCTTGATATTTTCTTTGCTCGGAAATCGCGATACGCCGAGATGACGAGTTGAATTTTTTTCGGGTGAGAAATTAACGAGACTGTTGTGTTTTTGTTGAAAGGTATTTCTCGATCTTTTTGTGAAATTTTAAGTGTTACGCTAAGGTTTTTATCGTGAATAATGGTTTGATGCTTAAAGTGTGTCATTTTGTAAACATTATACAATTTGATAGTGTAAACTTTATGTCAGTGAACAAGGTTCCGAAAAAAACTCTGATATTAGTGAAATAAATAAAAAAAAAAAATTTTTGTGATATCACACAAAAGTCTAAAGTGACCACAGCCAGTGGATTGATAACATCTCCAATAATTAATCTAATGTTGAAACTGAAGATATTTATAAATGTATCGGGTTAGGTTAGGTTTTTTTAAATATTTTATTTTATCATTCAAAGTGTGTACATTTTATTAAAAGTGATACGGTAGTTAGTTATACGTGTAATATATATTTTTTTTAAATTTAAAGTTCCTTACCAACATGCCTTCTTAAATTTAACTTGTTTAATAGTACACAACTGCTGACCCTGTGCAAATCGCAAGTGCGCCTCACTGTTGAATTTGACAGCCACCTCTGGTCTGAAGCTCCAAAATACTGGAAAAAAACCTTTGATTCTCTGCAAAAACGGGCGGTCCGTTTGGTTTCAATCTTTATGGCACAGGCGACAGGTGGGAATGATGTCCTGGTTCTACCGATATTTTATTAGAAAATGCTCCGAGGAACCAGGTGTACAGTCGGAAAATATCCCAATTGCGCTCGCAATATTTGTGACGTGAGAATGGGTCGTTTTTAACGATCTGCCGGCCTCTGAATTTCCTCCATCCTACAACCCATGTTGTAGGAACACACCTCTCCTCAAGAAGAACCTCCACACAGCATACCCAACGATGACATAGTACGTCTATACGTAATTTCGTTTGTGATGAGAATAGTTTTTATTTTCAACTTAGGAATGTAGGTATGAGTAATAAATAAAAATAAAATAAAGAAAGGTGTGGAGAGATGAAGAGAAATTGAAATCAAACATTAAAATATGGTCACGATTTGTAATTGACTTTTTAAAAATACTGTACAAAAGATCCAACTGACTAGTTCCAGTGGAACTACGACAAACCCATTTTGGTGAATGTTGTAAAGCAGAAGAAAGTAACAAGAAAATCAGTACCTATTCTAAAGAATACACCTGGATCTTTTCGTGCTGGATCTATTATTTTTTAAATTCCCGAATTCTTTCTATTTATACAAAAAACCAAACTGGCTTTTATTTCGAAAAATCTTTTGCTTTGTAAACAAAGAAAATCGGCATGTTAGGGTGAACAGAGAATACCAGAATAAAGTTTGCCGAATTAGAAACTTTGTTTGAATATTAGGACGGGTTGTTTCGGAGAATTTGAACAATTCATCAAATTTCAACGTTCATTTTCGGGTTCTGTGAAAGACTTTTTCAAGTTCTGTTTTTATATCATTGTAGGCTAGTTGCTTGACAAAACTGAAATAAAAACAGAACTTAAAACAATCTTTCACAGAACTTGAAAATGAACGTTGAAATTTGATGAATTGTTCAGATTCTCCGAAACAACTCGTCTTAATCCAATTCAAAAGAATGTCCTAGTTGGAAGAAATTCACATGATCAAAAATTACAATTTAAAAAAAATGTTTTCTCTCTGAGAAAAATGTACTTACGCAGAAAAACAAAGAAGAATAATAATTCTAAATTTAAAACAGAATTCGCGGCCAAACTAACACAGTACAACTGGGAATGAGTCACGTGTCAATTAGGCGGGAAAAAAGGAATACATTTCCGGTGTGTACAGTCGCCATAGTTACCCGACTGTAACATCGCTAGGCATTAATGGAATCAATAGGTGGTCAGTCGTAGACATGTCACGATTATTTAATTACTCTTTTTGAGTGAGGGGGAATATTGAACAATCGATTTGTCAAAAATTAGGTTAAGGTAAATCATAAAAATACCAATTTCGGCTGTGGGTCCGACTGGGTAACTCTGATTTACTGAACTAAGTTTTGCTTTGAATTTAAGTGTCATTTTAAAAATTGGAACGGATTGTGTTAAGAATTCGGACTCCCTCGATTTATCAAATTTTATTTCTCAAATACTTATATCTGCAAGTTTTTGATAGAAAGATTTTATATAAAAACCATTAAAAAAAATTCAACCCAGAACTCATAGGACAAGAGGGAAACTACTGAATTTACATCACATTTGGAGTATATTTTAAAGAATAAATATTTTTATTTGTGCTTTCGTTTTCGAGTAAATCGAGTCCGTATTTCAATTTTTAGGTCAAAATAGAAAGAAAAAAAACGAACGCCAGAACGTTAATATTAGCTCTTCTTTAAAAATAAATCGTAACGTAGACCCATCTACAAAAGTTTGTTATCCATTTAGCTGTCGAAAAAATAAATAGAAACAAAAAAAAAATTGATTGTGATGTAGATTCAACAAAGTCCCGATGAAATTGAAAAAAATACCTAGCGCAATTCTTCGGGTTGTATCAAGACAATTTTGTCAATCTAATGAACAATATTATATCATAAAGTTGAACACTTCTAAGTTTTGTATGTATGTATGCATCTCTTTTGATTTCTGTTAAACACATTAATTAAATGAAACGTTGTTATTATCTGATATTAATAAAGGAAAAAAAAATTATTATTTATGTTCCGGGAAGAGGTGCGTCTCAATTAAACAACATAATATTAGCGAACGAAATTTCGGTTTCGGCCGGATCGACCAATAAACGGGTTACGACCATAGACATATTAATTCCTATGTCTGTGGTTACGACCGATAAAATTAACCGGAATTTCGGCTCACTCATTTTTATCATTATATTGATGTACTTTACTTTACCCCATCTCAACTCTTACTTAAAAACCCTTATTTCAAGGAAGATAAGATAGTACCTGATTATTAAGATCTGATCACTAAACACGGTTAATGCCATTTCACGCAAAGTTTCAATTTTAAATTTTGGATTGGGCCAGGGTGATACTAAGAGTATCTTACTCTATGGATCTTTTAATTTTAAATGAGAAATTTTTATTTTAAATTGTTAATTAACACAAAATCACATAAATTACTTTCTTTATTACTTACTTGCACATTCTTGTACACGCCGAGACTTAAACCGCGACCTCCGGATTGTTAGTCGAGAGCTTTACCTTTGAGGCCGTCAGAGATAGTGCTTTTAAATTATTTAATAAGTTTCGGTTTCGGCTTCGGTCTAAACTAGAACGGAAGCCGAAATTCGTTTTCTGCTGAAAATCTTGTTTCGGCCGTTCACTACAGAATATTAAACAATCGAAAGTACACTGACATTGAGGCCCAACCAATATTATCATTTGTTGCGATTTACTCACTGGAAAATTACTTCACTGCAAGCGGATGCCATGAGTGTTTTCATGCATAATATACTCGTAAAACACATATGTGAAGTTTCACATAAGGAACGATTGCGTTAAGTTATTAAGAATCTAGGAAAAAATGCTATTTAATTAAGTAACAAACAATAATATTGTCGATTGCAACACAGCCAAATAAAAAATCATACAATAAATTAATTGTGCAGTAGTTAGTGCAGTAGTTAAACAGTAGTTTTAAATAAAGTAATAATAAGTGTTTTCTGAACTAATTAAACTGTTGTGTTCCAAGCAGCTGATCCGTAAAGTGACATTTTAAGTTTAAATAAAAATGCAGGAAAATGAGAAGGAAAACTCCAATGTAAACAATAAATTAATTTTAATTGTTGGTTACTTCGCAATCAAAACAAATCAATCAGTATAGTTCTTGATCTGACGTTTAACACAACGTAAACAAAATGCAGGAACTATCAGCTGTGATGCGCTCGATAGAGATTTACAGACTATCGTTGGAAAGCAAATTGACGGGAATTCAGAACGATGTGAGAAGGCACCGCGGTTACTCCTTCCGACACTATTCCAGAACACACCAAAGGAATTTTAAGAGAAACTTCCAAAAGAAACGAAACAGTGCCGAAGTAGATAGAATATTAGCAAAGTACGCGTATCTGCGAGACGCTTCAACCTCCAACAATCCTCCCGCAACTATCCGGGAATGTAAAAACACCAAAGAAGACGAAAATAGCGCAGACGCAAGCGAGAAATGTGCCAGGAGCAAGCTCGGCAGTTTTTCTTTCTCAAACATGGCGAAAAACTTAACAGATAATGACAAGATCACGTTAAGAAAATCTAAAGAAGACAAACGCAACGCTTCCAACGAAGATGTTCAATCAATCAAATCCTACGACCTCGTTCAGTTCCAAAGATCAGTCAGAAGAAAAGTTGTGTCGTGTTTTGTAAACTATTACGAAAAAGACAGATGGAAGTTTAAATCGTTTGAAAGTGGTTCGAAAACTAAACTCGAAAGAATCGATAGTGTACCTTCCATGGAAGTGATCTTTAAAAAAGTTGAAGTAGTTAAACGCGATGTGCCAAATAATAGTTCGGAATCTCCAAATACTAGTTCTAATAGTTCTGCAAACTGTAGTTCAAACGTCCCGACTGATACTAGGGATTTAAACGATGTGCCAAAAAGGATGAAAAGTCTGAATTTTCTCGAAGAAAGCATTCTGCAAAGACCAAAGGGTGAAGACTGGGAACTGCCTGTAAAATCACATGCTTCACCTGTGATAAACAAAGAAACAAGTTTTACCAAAGAAAGAAGTGTTGATAGTGACGAAATTTTGAAAAAATGGTGGCGGCCAAAGTTAGCCATCAAGAAAGGGAAGATGTTCGACTGTTGGATAAGGTGGAGAAGGAGACGGATTGACCCTGTAAGCCCAGAGTGAGTAATATTGTCTATTTATTTATTTTTCGGAATGACTTTATTGAGTAAAACCTCAAATTTTAATATTTAAATATTGTCTTTGTTTCAAGATGTCACCTTATATCCTGTTTTACGATTTAATGGCCAATTGAATCACAACGCAATGCAGTAATTGTACGCTATCTTAGAATTTTAAATCTTTTATAAACAGTATTCAGTAGTTTCATTACAGATATATTACAATAACAATCTGAACAATAGAGCGAAAATTCTGTGTTCTGGTGCCACGAAATTTTGATAACTTTTTCTACTTGAAATTTCTACATTGCACTCTAATCCTTTTAAAGAGATCCAGAGCTTTTAAGTAGAGTTACCTATGCAAAAAATATGTTTTATTTTTATTTATCTAGTACAGGAAATAAATATGGTACATTTGTAAACGTTTTGACTGTCCAACTAAGAGGAATTCCCGTTTGCACCATATATTTCAATTGTTCAATACTAAAAAAAAAGTAATAAAAAAAATCTGCACATATTTCGCGTCTCTCGTCTAAATAAAAACCTCTTGAACAAGTCCCATTTGTAAGTTAATAGTTTTCAATAACAGCAGATCTATCTATCACCTCGTAGACCAGTTTAAAAGTGGAAAAACGTTTGGCCATCTGGCAAAGAAAAGAAAAGCGGTTATACAACTTGTTCTTTATTTACCAAACAACTTCGTAAAAATAAGTTTGGCCAACCTTGCCGGAAAAATTAACGAACTGTCAACGCGACATTAGAAAAATTTGAGCTTCTCTTTGATGTACCTACCTATGTTGAAGAGATAAAAAATGTATAATATATTGTGAAATACTGTTACAAAAATAGTTCATCTGTCTGGTGGGAAAAGTAATTATAGTGACTTAAAGAATAGGTTTTTAGCATTTTTGGTATCCAAGGCAATAGTGCTTTTTGGAAATTGTGGGGTTATTTTTAATGCCATTTGTAGTATCAATGAATTAAATATTTTAATTTGTAAAAAAACGAGCAAACTACATAAAACAATCATTTATAAAGCAAGCGCTGTTTTGGAGGTTGTCCCAAAAAGAAGTTCTTATTTTCCGCACCTTATCAACGATTCAGGAGAAATAATACCTTCTTTCTAATTTGTTACTTGAAAATCGTTACGAATGTCAACCATTAACCTGCATTTTGAATATCTTCATGCACCTAACTATCACGATTAAAATTTTGTAATTTATCGTAATTTTAACAAAAAGTCTGTCTGTAAAGTTCTGTCTGGTAAATTCCGGTTTACTTTTTTTAAATCATCAAATTAATAAACGATGGATAAAATATGTTTATTGTATATAAGTTAGATTGAAAGTAAACGCCTCTAATCGTGTGACTAAACCAAAATGGTAGCCGGCGTAAATAATGTAAATATATACGTAGTCCAGTTAAAATGCAACGTCTTGAATTAATTAAATACACAATAATCAAATTTATTTGACCTCCAAGTGTCAAATCATTCCAATGGTCTTTGGCATTATCATAATAAGTTTACTTTGCACCGTGTGCCAACAGAATAAGCCAATTATCGGATGTGAAGGGAAATTATTTTATTCTATGAATTTGAAAGGTTTCATCATAAGGAAACCTATATTATCTTAATATATAATATCACGTGTCACTGTGCTCGTACACGCTAATCTACGAAACCGCCCAACCGATTTCAATGAAGTTTTGTGAATGTGTATGGTTGGTTCCAGCTTGAAATATTGGATACTTTTGGACCCGATAGATTAGGTGCTGTTGTTGAGATCTAAAAACAATTTTTTTTCTGAATTCTCATCCAAAAATACATACAAACCCAAAATTTAACTTCCTTTCATAAAGACGGTCTGTGGCAGAACAACATCTGCCTCGGCCCACTAGAATCATTATAAAAACCATTTTACAAATGCAATTTAAAAAAAAAAAATTTTCTGACAGATGTCAGTATTAGAAATTACAGAGCTACAAAAACTAATTACTAGTAATTGCAATTACAAATCAAAAGTATCTTTTCCATGAGACATAAATCATTAATTCAGGTAAATAAGGAATAAAATCATCGATCAACAGTAATTTTAACCACAAATTTTAACTTCCCAACACAGAAGGCGGTCTGTGGCAGGACAACATCTTATATTATTTTTATTTATTAGGAACAATATTTATAATTGATAATGTGGGCTTCACCGAATGCTTTACCAATGTTGAGGCCCCCATTTTACTGTTTAAAAGGTTATTAACATCTTCTTATATTATAAAATGCATTACAAATGTTTGAGTTAAATTCTAACTGGTTTCTAATAATAATATATACAAATTCAGCCTGCATATGTTTGTGCTCGCAAAACTCGAAAAGTAGTCAAGCGATATCGCTGAAAATTTCAACGTTTGTTGTTATTAGTGCCAGGAGTCTTTAGAGATGTTTAAATGTTAGAAAAAGTCGGGGAGGCCCGAGGGATACTTAACGCAATATCTCTGCGCCGTTATGAGATACTGAGTCGAATTGAAGTCGAGCTAATGTAGTTTTTTAATAGTATCATTGTTGTATACAGTAGTAAATGTTGGAAGAAGTCGGAGTCGCCTGAATAAGATATTAGCAATAACGAAGCATTGCGGGGATCCCTAGTAAATAAATAAAAATCAATTACCGCCTTTATTTTGTTATTTTTTTTAATTTCATAAACTTTTATTTTAATTTGTTATTTCATTGTATCTTTTACCGTTTTTTTAATTTGTGTAATGGAGGCCTTTGCATGGGCACAGCTCCTGAGGCCCACATTATCAAATAATGTTAAATACTTAATGTTTATTACATCAACAATTTAAATAAAATAACGTAAACAAAACACGGAAAAAATATATTTTGCAATATAATTTAACTTAACTATTTAGCCTACACCATTTTTTTTTAAATCACTGTTTTGGGCGGCGCACAGTGGGTTAAAAATCGCCTTTCGTAGACATAGAGAATTGAATTTTCAAGACTATTTTTTTTTGGCTAGCAATGGATTCTGCTGATCATTACTATGCTATAAAATTTCGTATGAAGCAATTGCGTGTGCAAAACTGCAAATGAAGGAGTTATCATTTTTTTAAGAAAAATTTGTATGGCACTGATATTAAAAATGAGGCTATCTCTGGAATCATAAGGTTGGCCAACATATCCTTACACACAGATATACTACTATTTATTTATATTTTTTTGACATACTTCATATTGTGGCGCAACTTGCGCTTTTTTCTTAAAAAAGCCTCAAAGTTGAAAAAAAACTTTTTTGTGTTGATTTTTTTTTTTTTTGAAGTGAAACTTCTTTAGGCGCGTAATGGATTTTCGGGGACGGAGTAAAACCGAGTCAGGATCGACACGAAAATGCGGGTACCCCCACCACCGCTCACCGTTCACTGTCCCTCTCTCACCATATGCGCTTGTTGAGGTGGGGGAGCCGCTCACGAACGTTTTGCTTTGAGTTACGAGCGAGATACGAGTTCGGTTTAGCAGGTCGGCCGGTAGCGCACTTGCGCGGCCACGCCCACCACGGCCAGTGAATCAGTTAGCAGCGTGCTCCCGCTGTGATAAGTTGTGTTCGCGTTTTGTGTTGCGTTTACATTTACATTTATAGTTGTAGTTCATTTAATTAATTCATTTAATTTTTGATGAAATGAAAATAGAGAGAGAGGAATACTAGAAGTTTCACTTCTGTCTTGCGTAGGCTTGACACACCCACTTTTTTTTTTTAATATTTACTCCACACAGGAGGCCCTGAAGGAAATAATTTCCCTCAGGGCCTATGTCATCTCTGGCTGTGTGGAGGGTTTTTTTGTGGAGAGGAAGGAGTGAACATGGGTCTTGAAGAGTCCCATGTTGTAGGAGGGAGGAAACACAGAGGCCGGCGGTTCGTTCCACAGCCGAGCTGTTGAACTTAAGAACGAATAGTAGCAGCGACCCGTTCTCATGTGACAAATGTCAACTGTGTACAAATGTTGGGCGCGCGTTTGGCGTGTATCCCGACTACGCACCGGTGCCGAAGGGATCAATGACGCTAGTTCCTCAGAGCATCTTCCATTGTAATACCGATAGAACAAGGACAGCATACCTACCTGACGCCTGTGCTCTAAAGATTGCAGTCCGTCTGTTAAGATTGGGGAATCTATCAAACGGACCGACCGTTTTTGCACAGAGTCAAGGGTTTTTTTCAGGTATTTAGGGGCTCCGGACCAGAGATGGCTGCCAAATTCGACAGTAGGGCGCACTTGCAATTTGTACAGGGTCAGCAGTTGTGTACTATTAAAGTATCTGCGGGCCCTGTAGGTACAGTACGCCCAGCTTCTGAGAGGCCAACTTTACTCTGGCTTCGATGGAGCCCCCGTACCTGAGCTGGTCACTTATAGTTGATGATTTATTTTAATGCTTAAATGCTTTACATATGAGTATGCTTTGTCTAGTTTACAATATTTCATTGACACTTTAAACCAAAACAGTCTAAAAAATAACAAAAGTTTTTTTACCCTTCTCATAGTAGGTATTTAGAACTTTTAATTATATTGTATTGTATTGTATGATTAAAAACAGTTGTACACACACATTTTATTTATATTAAAAAAAGAATCATTCATTGGTACACGCAATTGCTTCATACGAAATTTTATAGCATGGTAATGATCAGCAGAATCCATTTCTTGCCAAAAAAATACCCTTGAAAATTCAAGTCTCTGTGTTTATGAAAGGCGATTTTCAGCCCACTGTGCGGCGCCCCACAGGAAACTTTTCGCGACCCTATTTAGGGTGGCGATACATAGGTTGGGAACCCGTGCACACAAGAAATGAAACAATACAAGCGTGTTGTTAGCGTGTTCGTGCGCTTTAAGTAAGTTCAATCTGTACTTAATTTTGGTGAAATTGATGAAACATTTTCAAATCTATTTCGTTATCCTATATGGGGCCTAGGAGTTGAAATGTCTTACAAGTGTGATCTGGGAGTGTCAGTGAACCTCGTAGGCTCAATGTCCTAAATTCTGGTGAATTTTATCAGATTTCCAAATTTTCTCTGGGAAATAGGAGTTGAAATATATTATGTAAACTGGAGGTATTAGTTTTCTTACAAGTAGGCAAAGATCACATGCTTTGAGATAATTTCTTTATCGGAGTGTTGGCGATATCGAAATAATGCTCTGGAGTAATTTTATTATTATTTTTTTTTTAATTTCTTGCTAGAGCAATCCCGATGAGTTACAAAACTCGTTATAGGGCGGGCGGAACTCACAATACATAAGTGGACGTTAATAGGTATAATTTTACATTGGTATTTCGATATCAAAATTACAAGTTTCATATAATATTTATATGTTAGAGGTCGCTCATTTTTGTATGGCGACAACGGATAACAGTAAAGGGCACGTATCGTGGTTTGATACCACATTGCCGGAAGCGAATGTTGCCTTTTCCCTAATTTGACATTACGTATTAATAAACTCGCACTTTAAGTATAATATTTTATATTTTCTTATTGTGGTGAAGGAAGACACATCAAAAACCACTATATATATTTGAAATGAAATTTCTCTTTCAATTTTGTGAGTAATAATTTGCTTTTTTGTCCTTTGGACGCATTTGACCTTCCATTTTAAAAATTAGTAATTTTGTGGTGTGACTTTATCCAAAATAATTATCATCATTGTATGTAGTTTTTAATAGAATCTATCTATCTTCTATAAATAAATAAAAATGTACACAACCAACGTTGCATTCGAATACGCGTGTTTTATATATATTATATAGATGTCAACCGTGACAGGTAAAAACATACTTTTTGTGAAAAACTGCGCCATTTGTTGGACGTAAAAGCAACAGGCGCTATTTTTTTCTCCATTTGCACATACAGACTGAGTCACAACAATGCGTGGCGGGGTACAGTTAGTAAATAAATGAAAAATATAAATATTTATTTTTCGGAATAACTTTATTGAGTAAAACCTCAAATTACATAAAGATGCCAATAAAAATGTGCGGTGAAAAAATGAAGACAATGTTGGTAGTTCTTATTTATTTATTTATTTATTTGGAAAAGTTGACAGCAAATCTTTAATTATATAATGATACAATAATAATATTATTAATTATGCCAATTATGAACTTTCCACTGATGAATAGTTAATGGTGTTACAATGGTGTACAATGGCATAGAGATGTTCTCTTAAATTAATTTCTTGTTTAGTTAGAAAATATTAAAAATATTAAAATAAAGGAGGGTGGGGGGGAGGAGGGGGAAATATAGGATAAGGATTAAGAGGCAAAGGACGGGAATATATAGGAATTGAACTTCTAGTTTGAGTTTTGTTGAGTTTTTGTTTTATGTCGCGTAAAGTCGAGTTAAGGCGACACAATACCCTGATAACGGGGATTTGCCCCGACGCTCACATTTTAATTATTTCTGATGAGCTTATTACTAAAATCTTAAATGTTTCTAGAGGGATTCGAAGGGATGCAAGTTATTTATATTTAAGCGCTTGTTATATGATAGCGAAATTTCGCAAACTGTCAAAATGTCTTCATTTTTTTGTCACTAGAGGGCGGTAGTTGTACATTAATGAACATGTTAAAATATAACATCACATGTGCGTTTGTCCACTGCCGTCTAGTGGTTTGTCGCAAAGCAATGATCGTATAATATGAATGTGAAATATTAAGTAAAACAAACAACTTAGTAAAAAGGTATGACTTATTTGCATAACCTACTATTTTGGTACAGCATTTAATTTGACATTTTTTTATAAATGTTTCATCATTCACTTGCTGTTGTCATTAGTGTGAGGAACATTTCCGATACATATAGTTTGCTTTACACGGTGTTCGGAAACTCGTGGTATAAACGGTAAAACCCTTTATAGGTCATAAGCTAAAAACGGATAGTTTTGAGACCTGCAACATTAAGGTTTATATTTCTTTATGTTTACAAGTTATAAGCCCTTGGGTTGTAATCATTCTGAGGTAACGCACAGAGGTCTTGAATCGAACCAACCGCCCGAAGTTCGCACATGTTGAGTAAATTTACGAAAATCGCGTCCTGGTCAGTTTCTCTATAACATTATCAAAGCAGTTATTCCCCTGTAACGCAAATAAATAAAAGTACATTTTCCTTACCAACCTGTCGTTTTGTAATGAAAACAATAATTTTATATCATTTTTTTTAAATGGACACCGGTCAGAAAAAAACCCGCTGGAAAATCGAAAATTTCAAAAAAGCTAAGCCAAAAAAATTTTTTTTTCTGTTCATCAAAATGAATATAGAATACATAAATAAAACCATTAAGGGCGTATCGTTTAAAAAAAGTTGTCCTATAAAGGGATAACTTGTGAATAACCTTTCATTTATTGACAATTTTGGGTTATGACTTTTTTTATTTGAGCTTTCGTTTTCGAGAAAATCGAAGGTGGATTTATTTGGTGAATTTCTTAATTTTATATTTGATAGAATATCTATACATATTAATAACATCATTAATAAATTGACCTCGAGAAATAAAAGAAATTTTATTTTTTTATTTATATATTTGTTAAATTATTCTGTGTTATTTAGTACAACTAAACAATAATCTTTTTTCATTTATTCGTTACTTGAAGCATACCTTGTTTGGAGTATTTTTTCCGGCTGCCATGGATAAATCATAATATTGATCTACAAAGAGAAAAATAATATTGGTAATTTTTGGTTCAATTACCAAACGTGCCCTATGAAAAAGCATTCACTCTCCCACTTGGTCAGAGCGCGTAAAGACAATGAATTCTCTCACACACACTTGCATAAAGATGCCGCCAGTAAACAACATGACGTTAGTGCTAACCGTTAGGAAAAGGAACGCATTATAATGTTGTATTTTAAAATATGACACTTGAAAAAATACAATACGTCAAATTTACATGAAAAAAGAGAATTTGTGAGTAATTACTGTTTTTGTAGCTTCATTAGATTATTGCAATTCTTTAAGTGAGTCGGTATTCTACTTTTAGACCCATTAATGAAACATTTTGATGGCATTTTCGAAATATATACGCCGTAAAACAGGGAGCCTATAGCTCCACCGCCATCACCGGGGGCTTCCATCCCGGAATAAGTAAAAAACTGTGAAATGCGTTGAAAATTTGGTGCAAGATGAAGTATTTATTTAATTGTTAATATCCACAGATAGCATAACGATAATAAGAGGCCGTACTTCTACAGATGTGTGTATTATATACATATTTTAAATTAAAAATATTGTGTTAAGCCGTTATTAACGCGATAATCATACATCCAAGTTTTAAAAGTGGGTTGTATGGTGTATCAATGTTTTTATTTTTTATGGTCGAATGCCTACAACAACTACAAAAAAAAATAGGCAGACTGAAAAATAACAGTCCATTAATTGGTAACAAAGAATATGAAGTCTGAGAATGACATACGAAAGGTAGTATTAAGCCGTTTTAGAGAGCCGTTTTCCAGCAAATCACAATTCTGCCCTATAACCCACTCTTAAGATTAATAAAAACAGGACCTTACAATTAAATATATTATGTAAAACGATAAGTACATTTTATTAAATGTAAAATGTTGTAAGATAAGCGGCAAGTACCAGATTTTATTTTTCTAGACGATGAATTAGTAACTTCCCGACGACTCCCTCACAAAAGATTAGAGATTTTATTAATGTATTCATAAGAATTAATTAAAATAAAAACACTCGCGAAAATCCAATTTCTGGCCAGATACACGAAAAACGACCGCCAGTACTTCAAAACTCTCTATTGTGCGTAGTATATTTGTGTGCGGGTTGACAAGGAGTAACTAGGTATTGATTCATACGCCGCGAAAGTTCCGGCCTGTAAGGTTGTGTCACCCGGCCCGTCGCTTCGGTCATTTTTTTACGTATTTTTTTATTTAATCAAACGATTACTTTGAAATCTATTAGTGAAATTTTCTGTTTTTTATAATTTAACTTCTTCCTCAAGTGAGTAAAGGTTTTTTATATAAATAATAAATATAAATATAAATAATAACCAATACAAAAGAATACATTGTTAAATGCGTAAATGTGTAGGCACTTGAGAAAAAAGATGACACTAAAGTATTGTCGTTATGTTATTATATATCATTTCTAGCCCAAGTAGACTTTTTTACTATTAATCTTTTTTTCACGCGACGCGGCTGTCTGTCCGGTTGTCACAACCAGCGGCACAGAATGTTATAGAGTGCCCCTTCACTAGAATCGTTTTCCTAGTTTTATTTATTTACGCCCTACTGGGCTTTTACATTAATTTCTAATTATATAGTCATGTTAGTTGTAACAATGGAATATCTAATAAATTATGGTAAAATAAAAGGAGTTTTTTTACTAAGGAGTGGTATTCTCTTATATTTCAATAAAGTGTTTGTGAAGAGTTCGTTTCATTACTAATACTCCAGGGCAATTACCGATTCGCGATCGTAATTATTCCGGTAGTCCCAATTTTTTTATATGTTTTATAAACTGGTCCCCTGATGTAAAATCTGAGTTTCCGACCTTGGCACACCTGTGCTCGCGCCGCCATTTTGAAAAAAACCGGCCGAAATCGCTCCAAAATCTAGTTTTTCCAAAATATCTCATTCCCAATGCAAATTTCGGCTAAATTAGCTAAACAATTAAAGTAGAACATACAATTACTTACTACTTTTGTGTAAACAATTTTCTTCAATCTCTAATAGGTACCGAGGTAGAGAGTCGTAAAGGTGCGTATATTTTTGAAAAAAACAAGTTTTTTGCGCGACTAGCTTTTGTTTTTTGTAAATATCTCGTTTCCAGTACAATTTTGTGAAAAAATTATTGATACTAATTTTGTAGAAAATAAAATTTCATAAAATAAATAGGTATTTAATTTATGTGTTTTAACTCTAATATGTATCCAAGCTCTTATCCACCAAAACCAGTTAAATTACCCAACAACAAATTTTTGAAATTCGAAAGTTTTTTTCCATAAAACAAAAACTCTACATCGCAATTTTTTCTCCATACAGACAATTAGACATATGTCACCTATAAAGTACCTAAAGTCATTCGAATATTAAAAAGAGTCATTAATCTTTTAAGTTTAGATTGTTAGATCATTTGTTGTAGATAGAATTGTGCAATTATCTCCCCAAGTTACTGCACTTACTTACATTGAAATGATTTTCAAATTTAAGGTAAAATTGAACCAATTTATAATAAATCTCTTGGCTAATATATACTTACGTTTCAGTTAAATATGGGAAAACAGAAGACAAAATGAGTTTTATCCCGAACAAAATTACGGCACCAACGAAAATGTTTAACGGAATGGAGAAGGTACTACTTAAATACACACATAAAAATAGATCTTTGGGATACGTTTTTTACAGAACATAATTGTACAATGTCAGCTTAAATAATTTTATATATGTAGATATATACATATATACGCAGTCGATAAACTTCTGAGCATATTGAATTTGGAATATAAGAAGTAAATTAATTTTGATTTCCGGTGACATATTTTTATTTTTACCGAAATGCATTTTTTACACCAAATAAGCTCAGGAATTGTTGGTGAAAGTTTGTCGGGCATGTCTTAATACATCTCTAAATAATTAGGGAATAGAGACAGTATAAATAATTAAGAATATTTCTCATTTTAGGAAAAATTCCGCAAGACTTCATCCAGATAATATTGCAAATAATAAAGAAAATACGAGTATTGTGTTAAACACTATACCGACACTCAACATGGTAATTTTTTCACAATTTCTGTAAATATAAAGTAAATAATATTAATTTTATATGATTAAATAAGCGCTCTAAAAAAATTAACAAAAACTGACATTATTTTTCAGCACGGACCAGAGATGAATGAACCTGAAAAGTTTTCACTATTTGCTGGCTCTAGTTCTTATGACACTAACGTGCATGCCGTTTCCAGCCCTTTATAGCTAGGTCTGACGCAGGCATGACGATTGTTGTCAACTGATATGTTCTTACAACAATAATTGTTGAAGAAAAATAAAATTAAGGAATGAAATTTAAAACACTTTACCTCTGTTTCAATTTTTGGCCTGGTTTTGGTGGATTAGAGCTTGGATACGTATTAGAATTAAAACACATAAATTATATACCTATTTATTTTATGAAATTTTATTTTCTACAAAATTAGTATCAATAATTTTTACACAAAATTGTACTGGAAACGAGATATTTACAAAAAATCAAAGCTAGTCGCGCAAAAAACTTGTTTTTTTCAAAAATATACGCACCTTTACGACTTTCTACCTCGGTACCTATTAGAGATTGAAGAAAATTGTTTTCACAAAAGTTGTAGGTAATTTTATGTTTTACTTTAATTATCTAGCTAATTTAGCCAAAATTTGCATTGAGAATGAGATATTTTGGAAAAACTAGATTTTGGCGCGATTACAGCCGGTTTTTTTTAAATGGTGGCGCGAGCACAGGTGCGCCATGGTCGGAAATTCAGATTATACATCATGGGATCAGTTTATAAAACATATAAAAAAATTGGGACTACCGGAATAATTACGATCGCAACCCCCTTTTTGGCGCTATGTGTACTGGCCTATAATACGGAATCCCCAAATATATCGACCATTCTCACATTTATAACCCAGATAACATGTAGGTACGTTTATAATCAACAAATCAATACAAAAACCGACCAATATCATATAACAACAAAGGCAAAGGCATATGGCAACAAAGAAAAAAAGAACAGGTATCCGCTAGTAAGCAGGGTGAAAAAAATCAAAGGCAGAATAAAGAACACAGAAAAAATGTGCAATTAATGCTTGCTTCTAGACTCTATCTATATTACAGCAGGCAATTTATACACTTATATACCCGTCTATACGTACTTATACGCTCGTGTGTATAATTCCAAAATTTGATTGAAAAGTGAATTAACATAATGTTTCTAATATTGTTTTTATTTAATCACGAAAATACTTAATATATCAATAATCCGATGCCGAAAGGACCGATTTCACCGGAGAAAAATTCTGATTTAAACATATAATTTTATTATGAACGTATTGAAGTCGTAAAAAATTTTCAAATACATATTTCCCATACATATTGTTTTCAATTGTATATCCGTAATAGAAATTTTAAACCGTTAAATATTTATGTTATAAACAGAAAGCCTACCTCAAACATTAACGAATTCTTAATGTATCATGAATCTATTTTAAATAACTGTATAGATGATACCCTTATCTTTGGTGATTTCAACATTGACATTCTTCAAAAAAATAATACATCTCTTAAATACATCAACACGCTAGACTCATACAACTGTTTCATATGTAACACATCCTATCCTACACGAGTAACAGATACCTCTACTTCTCTAATAGACCATATCATCTCAAACAGACAAAATATTTCCTCAACTACTGCAAATATAGATGCCTACCTAAGTGATCATAACATTTTGATATTAGATTACCAAAACAGCTTGAAACATCACACTAATAATAGAATACATTCTTTTTCAAACAACACCAAAACCGATAAAAACATGTTAAAAACATATGTAGAATCCCACAACTTTCCACACGAAACCACCAGTAATGCCAATGAAATCTATAATAATTTTAATGAATACATCAAAACAGCAATAAAATCATCCCAACATAAATCTGAGTTACGCATAGGAGACCAACGGAGGGGTAATACTCCATGGTTTGATGCAAAATTAAATGCACTTATCAAACAGCGCAACAATGCGTTTAAAATCTGGAAAAAAAATCAGCAAAGTGATATATTCACAGCACTGAGAAATAAAACAAGAAATCAAGTTACCAACTATAGAAGATATGCTAAAACCAAATACTACACGACTATATTTAAAGAAAACCTGCGTAATCCGCGACAGACATGGAAAATAATAAATGCAATTCTAACAAATAGCTCGACACCCCAGAAAGATGAAATTGAATGTCTTCTCATTAAGAATGAAGAAATAACATGCCCAACACAGATAGCTTCAACTTTTAACAACTTCTTTATATCAGTTGGGGAAAACTTAGCAGCCACAATTGCATCATATCCAGATGATTCTATCACTATAAACACGGATCAAAAAGCAATCCAGTCCTTATACATGGCCAAAACAAATAAAACAGAAGTTCTCAGTATCATCTCTCAACTAAAGTCTAATGCATCTCCAGGTTTAGATGGAATTACACCAGTGTACCTGAACTTTCGCAAAGATATATTAGCTGACCACCTTGTTTTTCTTATTAATCAATCCCTGAATAGTGGAATCTTCCCAGATCAACTAAAGATAGCAAAAATAATTCCGATTTACAAAGATGATTGCAAAAAAAATCCTTCTAATTACCGTCCTATATCCATCCTCTTTGTCGTCTCTAAAGTTTTTGAAAAGGTTATTAAGCTTAGGCTCACTAAATATCTCCTATCAAACAATTTACTCGCATCCCAACAGTATGGATTCAGAAACCAATCTAACACAAAATGTGCTGCCTTCGATTTTGTATACGCCCTCCAAAAGCATATAGACCAGGGTAAGCATGCTGCAGGCTTATTTATAGATTTAAAAAAGGCATTCGATACGGTTGACCATGGGATACTACTAAAGAAGCTAGAACACCTAGGCATAGTAGGCACTCCCCTGAAGTTACTGTGTAGCTACCTCTCTAACCGACACTCTCAGACCTTTGTTGGAAAGGGGACAAGCAGCATGGGAACGATAAAATGTGGCGTGCCTCAGGGCTCCGTACTTGGACCATTACTATTTTTAATATATATAAATGATATTGCTAAATGGGGACTTAAGGGTACAATACAACTCTATGCAGATGATACAGTGATTCTTTATCACAATAATGATTTAAACGAACTTGAAAAGGAAATGGAAAGTGATGTAGCTTGCTTGGCAAACTGGCTGCGATTAAACAAACTTAGCCTAAACATAAAAAAAACACATTACATACTGTTTGCAAATAAAAAAATGTATTTCTTAATATAAGTCTTGATAATAACCGCCTTGAAAGGGCTGATGTTACAAAATATCTTGGCCTTTTCATTGATTCACAACTCACATGGAATCACCAATTTAAACATGTTCTATCCAAAATTACTCATATAACTGGTGTTTTATATAAACTTCGCGGGTTACTTCCTCCCTCTCTATTAAAATCGATTTACCATGCTATGATTCACTCACATCTAATATATCTCGCCGGAATCTGGGGATTTGCTACAAAAAAAATGATTTCAGAAGTCCAAGTCGTCCAAAATAGAGCCCTGCGAAATATTTTCAGTTTACCTTGGGACACACATGTCAAAGACATCTACAGAAACACCCAAATACTTCATTTTAATACCATTCCCACTTTTGAAATAACGAAAACTATATTAAAAGTAATTCAACACTCGGCACATTCCAACACTACACTCTATTACAATTACGACGTACACCAACACAACACAAGAAATCACAACAAACTACATATACCAAAAATCAAATCAACAAAATATGGACTAAGATCCCTGGAATACATAGCTCACACAAAATATAATCAACTACCCAACGAGATCAAATGTGCAAGTCAATGTAAAAAGACCCAAACTAACATGCTCAAACTTCATCTTATTAATGACTATCTGAAATAATAATGTTGTGTATGTCTCATCATATGTCCATTTAATACATACAGCTATATGTTTCATGTAATGCGTATCATTCCCGCAATGAGTTTATTAACTCCTGGGAGTACAATGCTTTATATAATATACTATATTCTGTATTGTATACTTTTAATAAAAAAAATTAAAAAAAAAAAAAAATGACGTAAATAAAGTAAAAGTTTTGTTTACACAGGAAGAGAAGAAACCCGTTATTCTGGAAGGAAGGAGAATAGAAGACATATTTTTTCTTTAACTGTATTAAATAGAATTTCGCAGCACGACTCTTTTTATGATTGTAATTATCTAACTTAGAGATAGTTGAGCGTATACTTCGAGATGACAAGTTCTGGGAAGAAAAAATGCTTATTAAATTAACTAATTTTTAAATGGATTGCATTCTTGTCGAGCTTATCGATCCTGGAGTCACAAGGTCTATGAATGTTCGTGATCCTCCACATATCTTAGATATTGTATGTAAAGAACGTCAATTTGGAAATCGTCGTTTAGATTTCGACGAAATGCTATTTATTGAATAATTATTTTCGTTTTTTATATAAAATTATTTTTACTATTTCTAACTTATATTATAATAAATGATGGCCTTTATACAAAAAAAGTTGCATCTTATGCTTTTTACATTACATAATTATTTGTTTTATGTAACTTTTTGTAAACGATAATAATAAATATTGAAAATGACTGATATTTTATTTATCTTGTCAATATGTTCAGATATAATTATGATCAGATATTATGAAAATGATTCGTGATTGAATACCGTATTGCTTTGACATCTGTCAATGAAGAACACGTCGGTTACGAGTCATAAGTTACTGCCTACCGTCTAGCAGTATGGTTACAGAAATCTGATAAGAATCATAAAATCATGAGCTCCTTCTGCAATAGGTAACGTTTCTATCGAAATTTGCCTAAAACATGCACATTCAACTTAATATTACTATTCACATAGTTTGAAAGACGCCCATTATTAAGCATTTCATGTTCAAACCTTACTCATGGGTACCATCTAGTGGATTTCATCGCTGCTCTGACTTCGAACTGTTCGTGGTGTCGGGTGTTCCCCATTGCAACGTACTTCATTCATCTGCACCCCGAAATATTATAATATTTAATTCGAGCGGAGCGCGTGTGAAACTAATTTGCTTCGCCCACTTAAATCGCGTTCACGCCCATAACTGATATTTTTTTAGGATCTTATTTCGTCTTAAATATGTCAATATGGTTATAATTTAAGTTAAAAGAGTGTGTGGATCTGTAGATAAATGAGTTTTGTTTGGAATTCGTCTTACAATGAGGGAGATTAAAAGTAAGCGACTGTCTGCTGTTGCGATTGGGAACATGGAATAATAGGCGTTGAAGAAGATCAGGACTATCGATTAAATTGTGTGTAATTTTGAATAACATTACCGAAAATTAACATTTCTTTTTCGAAGATACAGTTAAAAGTGACCGAGGGGGATAGGGTCCCATTAGCTCAGTGGTAGAGCGGTGTCCCGGCAAGACAAGGATCCTGGGTTCGTGTCCTAGATGTGACCGTATCCTTTTCTGATTTTTCTGTTTCAGATTTTCGTTTAGAAATCGCTAATATTGTCTTCAATAATTAAAAAATATAAATGTTCGTTTGTTCAAAATTTTAAATCTACGAAATGACTTTACTGATATCGCTGAAAATTTCAAAGTTTATTCTTATTAGTGCCAGGAGTGTTTATAGAGTGGTTTAAATGGAATGAGAAGTCGGGGACGCCTGAGAAATACTTAACGCAATATTTGTGCACCGGAACGAGATACGGAGTCGAATTAAAAACGTTGTAATGTATTTTTTTTAATTTTGGTAGACAGTAGTGAATTGTGGAAGAAGTCGGATATGCCCAAGTAAGACATATATAAGTATACCTATATATGTATATATATTTTTTTAATGAATTACAAACATTCCCGGGTTACCTTGACAATATTTGAAAATCTCTTACTGCCACCACAGTAAGCGGAATATTTTTCTTGTGTTGTGATGGAGGACTTAACCAGCCGAGGAAATGAAGACACTACGCCTGGGTGGAACCCAAACACGATATCAACTCAACTACTGACCGGTCTATAAATGTATGAGAATTTTCCATCAGCTCTTGATATATTAATTATCATGGTGAATTTGTAATATAGAGCAGAAGCTAAGAATAGAACACATTGTTTGTTCAGAATGCTTAAGTTTCGTCGTGTTATTATTAAAACTAATTGGTTCATCAGGCAGGGCTAACGCAATTGACCATAAACAAAACTTATTATTTTTTTTAATGATATATCATTGTTTATAAGACAAGGTTTTATGCATAGCATAAATTATAACAAATAATTAGTCGCCTGAAATATCAATAAAAATTATTGAATTATTTGGCGGTTTGGAAATAAGCCGACATAGCTCAGTGGTTCAGAGCACCTGACCGGACATAAGAAGAAATTCCCGTCAACGGCATTTATTTTTACTCGGGAGATATTTTCAATTTGTATTAATATTTCAGGCGACTAATTATTTGAAAATCAAAACGTTTAAAAGTTTTCGTAAATATCCAAAACTATCACAAATCGTTTTTAATTATTCAAACACTAAATAGGTTTTTATGCTAGTTTAAAAAAAAACCCAAACGAAGAAACTAACTACTTCGCGAATAGGTTATGTTTGGGATTTATCAATATCAGTATTTGTATCCATACGTGTTCCGCCGTCCTCATAAAACATTTGCTTTTGAATGATACTTTGTTAGGAATTCTTTCAGTCCATACGTTATAGGCCCGTAGTCCCATTTTTAACGGAAAAACGAATAATTTTAACAGAGTTTTAAGTTTTCTCCATGCACTCTTCTTTATACATATTATATACAGGATGTTAAGTGAAGAACTTGACTTACTTTGACCAGTGATATAAAAATGTTAATGAAATTTTGTTTTCTGGCCACATTTTTGTCGGTGTAGTGGTTGGTCGGTTGCTTGGTTGAGTGACCAGAGACGATATGCGGAAGATTTAAAAAAGAAATGTTTATGATAAAATAAAAAAATGACCAAAATTTCATTCACATTTTTTACTCTAAATAATATCAGGAATTACTGGTTAAAGTAAGTCAAGTACGTCCCTTAACACCCTGTATAAATGGATATTTAACAAAGGTTCATTTAATATTAAATTATACCACATGAATAAGTATTGCACATGTGTATGATGATGTTGATGTAAATTATTTTGTTGTTAAATAACGTTGACCCTTCTATCTTTGAATCTGTAAACAAACACAAAGGCAAGCTACAGATTTGGTCATCCTCCGTTTTAGATTTAAGAAGGAGTCCAATACGTGGTACTTATTATGTGTGTTGAACTATCCGCATGCCTGAATAAAATTGCACTTTAGCACGTGGCCAGGGTATTCTAGACGTCAAGATAATAAGACAAATAATGACTAACAGTATACATTCCATGTCTTCGACCTTTCGCGATTGAAAATTTGCGAGATAACTTTATGCAACACCTCACAAGTACTCTTTACAAGTAGGGCCGTCATTATATTTTCCACCCAGATGGACAAAGTTGAACAAAAAGAGAGATTTGAAGGATCTGAAAACGCCAGAAAAAAATTAGGAAGGAAAAAGTGATTTGGACATTCTCCGTCAACTTGACTTTTTTTACATTAGATCCATACAGGAGGCTCTGAGGAAGATAATTTCCCTCAGGGACCATGTTATCCTTAGGGATGCTGTGTGGAGGGTTTTAAAAAAATGATGAAGGGAGGATCTGGGAAAGAACAATTTATGACGTGTGGGTGTGAATCTGGGGGTCAGTGTGTACAGGAGTGACGGACGTTTGAGTTAGTTCCTCCCATTGCGGTGCAAGGCGATTGGTCGAGAGAAGCCTTTTGGAGAGGTAAAAAGATTTTCCTCAACCAGCCTCTCCAAGTCAGGCCCGCAACACGGTAGGTGGGCAAACGGATCCGTCGCTAAGACCTGGACAATCCTCACCCCATGAACCCGGGAACCCCTGCTTAATCACCAAACGTAGCGAAGTATTTGGGGTGAGCTATTGAAGAGGTATTGGTTATCCAATTTATAGTTCACGGGGCGGTGGAACCCATACCCGCCTCCCAAATTATAGTAGTTTATCATACATAAACTAGTGTTCGTGTGTGAAAAACCTATGAATTTGAGCCATGTGTCGAGATGTTAATAGCCAATTTCTCTTAACTTCCCTTAAAAAATCTCCTCCTATCTCCATTAATTTTACTCCAAAAGATTTTAAATTATTGAAAATGCCATGATCGCAATAGTTTGAGCAGTTAGCAACGTATAAATACTTACTTATTATAGAAATTAAAATATACTGTTAAAATCAACGTGATCAATTAATATTAATGTGTGTTGATAACAACACACTTATTATGCACAATATTATGATAGCCTAGCTTAGGTTTAGTTAGGGTCAAGTCAATATGGTCAGTCTGAACCACAATAGATCATCTCCTGTCAAACAAGGTCGAACGTTTATCACGTAGCACGTAGTAAATATGTGTGCAAATTGTATTGCAAATTCCGGAATTGCTTCTGTTAGAGCAGGTACCCAAACTCCAGCAAGTAATCGATTTGCCTGGCTCGCAAAAACTGACTTTATTCCCTGATTCGTGGCAATTTTGAGCTAGTTGCCTGAACCCTTATCCTTTATTTTCTGGTTGGTCATTGTTACAAGGACTCCTATTGTCTTTGAATTAGCTAACGGTCAGGTTTGCCGTTGTTCCATTGTATATTGTTGTAGTTGGATTTGTATAACTTTCCTGGTTGCTTTACGTTTTCGGTATATCTTGGAATCCTTGTAATGATTGGTTTTATGTTTTGAGAATGTCTTGTTGTGTTTGTAATCATTTCCTGCTCAGAGTCGAATTTACCTTGTTCCGGTGTCTATGGATGCCTCTGTAAAGCATCCCAATTCCACCAGAGCACAAACTGGGTTTTCTCTGTTCCGGTAAACATACTAATTGTCCCATCAAAAATGTATACAGATTATCAAAATTTGACATTGAAATTTTTTTATGATTTCATAATAACAAGATAGGAACCTTTGTAGGCTTTCTATAGAAATGAAACAAAAGTTGAATGGACCACAACTTTCTTTCGATAAATTGACCATAGACTCGTAGAATGGATCAGAATTGGTGAGAAAGCGCCATTAGACGCAGTTGAAGATAGACAAAACAAATCAATTTTACTTAACTCCTCGAGCTAATTTGTTCGGTTTTGGGAACAACCCGTAAAGTCAAATTGTTTGCTTTTCGGAACAGCTCATTTGGTCTCATAGAAATTGCTGTGTCGCCATAACCGTAATTGTTAGAAAAACGAACTAAACGGTGTTAAAAAGAGAAAAAACTGAGCTTAATTTTAAAATATAGAAGTCAACTACAGAATAATTAAAATTCACATTTCTGTGAAACCAAAGGTTCCGATCGCAAATTGAGAAAAAAAATTAAACTTCGTGAATTTTTTATTAATAATTTTTAAATGAAACGGCAAAAAGTGAGATAGCAGAAATATTTATAATACATTTGTCTAAAAAGACAAGTGTTTATTTCTAAGTTATCATTATTTTTAATTCAGTGTTAAACGTAACTAATAAACGTAAGGTGAGCATTTTTTTTCTTTTTTATTTTTCATTTCAAAATTTCAATATTTAAAAATGTATATATTTATTTCTAATAATAAAATAAAACTAATTAAAAGGGAGTATTTCATTACCATTCAAAAACGGTTTTTAGTTTTCGTACACGATCAGAAAAATCCCATTTACATGTATATTATTGAGAATCTTTAAGATATATAGAGGTTAATGTGCCAAAGGCGTCAAAATATTCAACATAATATGATAGGGTTGAACTATGGAATAAAGAAAAAAACTATTGTGCCTTCAAAAAACCCTGTTTTATGTCTCACTCACACAGGCCTGACATCGTAGATCTCATTCTCATTTAATTTTCGTAAACACAGTTTTGTGTTTAAAATTAAAGGCCCGATTAGGCATATATTTGGATTCCTCGTGGCCATCTTTATTCTATGGATTAGACGATTAAACAAATAAACTAATACAGTTAGGTTCAACAACACTATATAGATAAAGTTACACATTTTCTTATAACGTAATAACAATGGTGATACCATTAAAAAACACGTCTAAAACACATACACGAAGGGAATTCATAAACCTACGTACCTACTAGTCGGTAGACTGATTATCAATATGAAAGCTCTCAGTACTTACGTATAGTACATACAGAAATAGTGAGTCATAGTCACGCATGGCTTCCCCAAAACACTCGATGGCTCATTACTCATTAGACTACAGGTAGGTACCTACTGGCCTGGTAGTAGCTACTTTCCCACTAGTTATGTGAAGGAACGCTGAAAGTAGGTACCAATGTAAAAAAGTTCCATTATTTTTTTCTAACGCGGCGTTTCTCGGAATAAACCTACCGAACCATAGATTATTAGATTTTTTATTTATTTTATACATCAGCTTAGTTTTTGCTATATGACTCATTTTAAATCGTTTCAATTACATATTAAGGCAGCGGTGGAATTTGATAAATATACTGTAGGCAATGGATCTCAATTGATTGAGAGCATAATAATAATGAAATAGCTTAAGTGGAATACCCACAATACACTTCTGCAGGTTTATATCTTCAATGGCAGGTATTATTTATGTCAATAATTTGAAAAAAATCGGTTTTAATTTAATTGAATACTTTAAATTTAATTAAAAAATATTGTTTTTTTATTTACGTTTAAGAAAATCAAAAAATTTAATTTAACTTAATTTTTTTATTTAATTTTTTTGGATATTTTTAATTGAATTTAAAATTAACGTTTTTTTTAAATTAAAAACTAATATTTTTAATTTATTTGAGGTATTCAATTTAATTTTTAAAAATTGATAATTTTTCTCAGAATTAAAATTAACTTAACATAATATTATCAACATTTTTTTAAATATTTTATTGTTTTTGAATTTTTTTGTTTTTTCATATTTTCGATATGCCTTTATGACTGCAGACACATTTCATCGGCGATAAGCAGTGTTTGCCGTCATAAGAAGTATGCAATATACATCAAAATAAAAATATATTACGTTTAATTTTGTCGGAAAATTACATGTTGGAAAATATCAACGGAAATAATTTAAAAATTAAAAAAATAATACAATATTGATCAGATAAAAGGGTGCAAATACTGCAAATGTACCCA
Source organism: Hesperophylax consimilis (assembly GCF_061612785.1). Classification (NCBI taxonomy): domain Eukaryota; kingdom Metazoa; phylum Arthropoda; class Insecta; order Trichoptera; family Limnephilidae; genus Hesperophylax; species Hesperophylax consimilis. Next base: position 4,405,221 of record NC_142846.1, read on the forward strand.
CCCTGGTTGTTCATTTTCAAGCTTCTCTTGAAATAGATTTAGCTATCTTTAGTGTCCGTATTTCCCAGAACCAAAAAGTGACCGAGTGGTATAAAGCGCCAAATCACTCGCAAGCACCATCCTAAAGTGTTTCTAGCTTGATGCGCTATCGAAATAGAACAATGAAACATTCAGATCGATAGTGTACACTGCAAGTACAGTTCGTTTGTAACAAGTAACAAGTCAAGTGCATGACCGGATGTGGAAAGTCACGCTCAGTGACTTTAGGGCCAGTAACATCTCTGAGGAAATTCTCCTGATAAAGTAGGTACTGAACAATGTGGAAATTATAGGTACAAATTGCTTTGTGTTAGTGACGAACCGAGTTAGGTTTATTGCACTTGTGTTTCGTCATCAAATAGGTACCTACCTATGTACATTTGGCGCCTATTATCAGTCTGGCCCTGAGCCGAATGGCGCCTCGACATCTTGAATTTTTGCGCCTTTTGAAATACATTTTTTTTCTTTGAGACACAAACAAAACATTTATTAAATATACATAAGAAGGTATTGTATATTTAATAAATATTTTTTTCCAAATTACACGGAGGAAATGAGTATTGCTGATTTATTAAAAAAATCTTTAAATTATACGTCAAAAAAACGGGATTACAAACCGTTTCCTGATAAAATTTTAGTAAATACGTAATATATCGGAACACGTGTTCATGCACCTGCGTTTGGCGAAATGTGTTTTTGACCTGGTGATAATATAGGGTTTTCCAATAAGAGGTGTTATTTTGATATTCAAAGAAAAATGTCATTTTTTAATATAAATGATCGAATGTTTCTTTCATTATAAAGAGGAAGGTATGCCGTTAATAGTGAAAAATAACATAGTCAAATGACCACCACGACCACGCCTACAGGATCATATCCTTTTCATGAAATTTTCCATAACCAAATCGCAAAGTGGCTGCCTTAGGTCCTCGATAGCCTCACGAATTCCATCTTTGAGGTCTTGAAACGCTGGGCTGTTCGCGTAGACCTTTTCTTGCACGTGGCCTCAAAGGAAGAAGTCGCAAGGTGTTAAATCACAAGATCTTCGAGAGATAACACGGTCCGGAAACTTTTCCCGTAAAAGATCAATGGTTTCGTTGCTTGTGTGGCACGTAGCGCTGTCTTGTTGAAAGTAAACGTTGTCCAGATCAAAACCATCCAATTCCGGACATAAAAAAAATCATTAATTTCTTAATTAATATTCAAAATAACACCTCTTATTGGAAAACCCAATACATTCCTCTTTACTAAAAGTATAACTGTTACTGTTTGGTGCGGTTTATGGTCCGACGGAGTAATTGCACCTTACTTTTTAGAAAATTAGGCTTGAGCAACAGTTACGGTGAATGGATTGCGCTATCGAGAGATGATCAAGGATTTTTTATGGCCGGAATTGGATGGTATTGATCTGGACAGCGTTTACTTTCAACAAGACGGCGCTACGTGACACACAAGCAACGAAACCATTGATATTTTACGATTGAATATCAAAATAACACCTCTTATTGGAAAACCCTGTAGTGTATATCAGTGTAGTCGTGATCCCGAAATTTTATAGCAGAGAAGATTTTTTTTCTTTCTGATTTTGTCGATCTTGTGTTTCAAATTCAGAATAAACAATATTATTTTGAAAATAATTTTTATGATATTTTTGGCAGATATCTTTTTGAATGATTACAAAATTTTAAAGAATTCTTATGCCTGAATTACACCTGCCGAGTGCTCGGCCGAGAGAGTGCATTCGGCCGAGTGCACGGTTGATGTGAACTAACTTACTCGCCTACTGTCTCTTCTACATGTGATCACCTCTACTCTCCAATAAGTAGCTCGACCGAGTAACAAAGCGAGTGACTCGGCCGAACACTCGGCAGGTTAATTCGGCCTTTCGGTTGTACCGCTAAGAAAGATATCCTGGGTTCGATTCCCAGTTGAAACCTTTACATTTTATATTTTTCTGTGTCTTGTTCTGTTTCATGTGTCGTTGAGATTTAATAGTATTATGTTCTTCCTCAACAATGCGCCACCTGCTTGCACCTGTAAATGCGAAGGTTGTCTTTGATAAGAAGCCCTTTAAACCTTTATTAAAATTTACTACTTATGAGCTGATGACCATGATAATAATATTATTTGGTTTACTTTCAGCGTTCAATGTCAAAATTATTTTGGTTTACACAATAATTTTATCTAAATTTGTGGATGACTAGGCTGGTAGGAAGTGGATCCAACATTTTCAATGATATTTGTTATATATTTATGTATGTCCTTCTTAGATTACAATATTTTCATTGGTACCCTTCATTCTACATGTTTTTAATCGTTTTGTTTCGTTAAATTTGTTAGTTTTATAAGTAGGTACATACACCCAGATTATTAATATTATAACGATTCGAATATAACAATTTTAAGCCGCGTAACACAACATGCAATGCAATAAAGGTTGCACTGACTGCGCACGAATGGAAATTTGTTACAATCTTTGTTGCATTGCATCGCGTGTTGCAGATACGTGGCATAAAGAACTGAATCAACGAAATCGGTGTGTTTGAATTTTTATTTTATTAAGGAACCTGCAGTATATTAATCAGGGCCAAGGCGTTGATAATGCCTAATATTTAACAGTCCTAACACATCGCCCTAGAGATTATTTTTCATTAAAATGGCGCTACATAAAAATACGAATCATCCGAATTTTATTGATAATAGTGATCACTAGAGACCGGATTATATGCATTTGCATATTTGCATATGCAAATGCATATTTAGACCCTTTTCAGCGGTAGTAGCATATTTTAACAAATAATTTGAGATCTTGCATATTTACGCTTGATATCGTTACATAGCGACACTATAGACGTCAGACAGCAAGGCGCGCGGCCAGCAAAGCTGAGCGAAGAACTGATAACTGATCTTACTGATCGCTACGGCTGGCGGCTGGAGTGGGGGGGAACCTCTCTCATCTTCGCCTGCGCTCGCGCCTACTCGGCTTAATTCGGCTAATTGCCGAAAACAACTCATTCATTCGTATGAGGGGTGATTTGGTATATTTTTATGGTAATTCAGTGAATTGCGAATTTTGTTTTTGACTGGTCGCACGCGTTGTTCTTTAGAGTTTCGTCTAGTGTTTTGTTTGTTTGCACGAAGTTGTACATTGTGAAAGTGAACCATGCCCCCTGATAAAAAAAGTGCCCATACGTGGATAGCTGAATATCCTGGAATATTTACATACGACGGAAAAGTTTTATACTGCTGAGTTTCCGAGAAAAACATTTCTAGCACAAAAAAGTTCCAAATAGACCAGCATGTCAAAACCAGTGTTCATATCGCAGGAGTGCAGAAGATGGGCCCACGACAACAAGTTTTTACAGTGGCAAGTAGCAGTAACAGTGAAGTAACCTCCAAAGGTAAACAACAAAATCACTTTAGCATGGATCTATGTGAAGCATTTCTTGCAAGCAATATCCCTCTATACAAACTGACAAATCCTGCCTTGAAGGATTTTCTCAGAAAATATAGCATAAATCAAAATATACCGGATGAATCTACTTTACGTAAAAATTACATACCATCAATTTATCTACATGTGCTGGAAGAAATACGCAATGAACTCAAGGATAACATCATATGGATTTCAGCTGACGAAACCACCGACACTTGCGGCCGTTACATTGCAAATTTGATTGTTGGTGCATTAAAACTTGAACCTTCACCTTCCTATTTGGTGGCCTGCAGAGAACTCGAAAAGGCAAATCATTCTACGATCGCCAGATTTGTGAATGAGGGTATAAAAAAATATTTCCTGAATCTTCTGCGGATGAAAATGTGTATGTGTTGCTCTCAGATGCTGCCCCCTATATGATCAAAGCAGGCAAAGCCCTCCAAATATTTTATCCAAATTTGATTCATGTGACGTGTTTTGCTCACGGAATTCACAGACTCGCCGAAGAAGTGAGATCCACGTTTGCGAATGTAAATAACCTGATTTCATCAGCAAAGAAAGTGTTTCTTAAGGCGCCTGCTCGTATAAAGGCCTACAAAGAAAAACTGCCAAATATCCCTTTACCTCCTGAGCCAGTAATAACACGTTGGGGTACATGAATCGAAGCTGCGATGTTTTACCATGAACATTTTGAAGCCATCAAGGGTGTTATCAATGACTTCGATAGTGCAGAGGCTTTGGCAGTTTTCCAGTGCAAAGAATCGTTTGACGACGCCAGTATTAAAAAAAAACTAGCTATGATTACCACTCATTTCGCCTACGTAGGTACCTGCAAGTATAAAAACGCTTGAAACTCATGGATTGGCGTTGAATGCATCTATTCAGATTATGAAGGAAATTCGCCTTATGAATTCCTCGTTGCCAAAGCTATTCCCGAGTAAACTCAAAGAAAAATTTGAGAACATACTGAATAATAACCCAGGGTTTGAACCTTTGTGCCAAATTGATAACTTCATCAACGGGGCAGGTGAAATTTTGCCCGGAACAATAAGTTCGAAAATCGCACCCGAATTTAAATTCTGTCCAGCCGCATCAGTAGACGTTGAACGTTCCTTTTCCGCTTACAAAAATATATTAAGCGATCGTAGACAAAATTTGTCTACAGAACATTTAAAACAGTACTTAGTCATATACGTTTTTAAAGGTAAATTCTAAATTTTATTGTAAAATACATTTTATAATTGATAATTTCAAATATATAATTGTTATCCTTGAGAACTAATAGCTTACTAAAATAAAAAAAAATATGTAAAAATACGATTTCCTGTATTATTTCATGTTGCATATTTTGACCCTTTTTATGGATTTTCGTGCATATTTTAGCTATTTTTATTGCATATTTGCATGCATATTTTGGGCTATTTTTGTTGCATATAATCCGGTCTCTAGTGATCACCTATCTAGGCGTCTATTGGGTTTAGGAGCGCCAAAATCTGGCCCTGGTACAGTGTTAAAATTTCATCCACCTCAATAATTTTGATTTTAAAACTGGAAACGTTGTATTCAATGACGTTACAATCTAGACTTGTTATTGTCTCACAAAATCATTGAATATTAGGGTATTTTATTAAGACATTGCACAAAAATAAGATAAAATGTGTCATGTAAGAAACAATCTTCCACAAGAAACAAGTCCCACAACAACAACAGTGACACGGAGAGCACATTAAATATTCGCTCTATACAAATTAATAGAAAACCAGTGAATTTCTATACTCAAAAGCAGCGAAAAGTATATTAAAACGTGGCTTCAATTGCCCACAAGTGTAACTGGTCTTACATCTTTTAAAAAAGTGATTTTAAAATGTCAAAAGTGAAAACAAAATAATAATTAAAAGTGACTCAGTGCGAATATCTGGAAGATTATTATTGCTACCTGCCTTGTCAAACTTACTGTCTCGCAGTGTATTGCCTACATAAGTACTCATAGAAATATTACATAGGTACTCGGAGTAAACCAACTTTCAGGGGAGTGAAACCATTGCAGTTAAATAATTAAATAAAAATAATAACCTTTTTCTACTTACAATCCAATTTTTACCATAATGGATATCGAAGCATTGATAACAAATGTAGAAAATGCTGTGGCTGCATTTAATACCTGTTTAACGGATCCAGCAAATAAGTTCACGAAAGACCAAATAACAAAACTAACCCCAATTACAAGTCATTTCTTAATAGCTATTGGTAGATTGGCGCAAACGGTGTCTAGTAAAACTGCTAGTCTAGAGGGTGAATTACGGGCTGATAAGGAAATCGAAATAAATATCCCAGCCCCACAAAACAACCTCGACATTTGCGAGGTAATTTCTGAAATTAATGAGGGTAGCGAAAGAGCTAAAAACATCATTCTTTGTAATATACCCGAAAGTACTGAAACGACTGCGGCCAACAAATTAATAGATGACAAAAACAAAGTAACTGTTTTAATCTCTGCTCTTGATGATACCGCAAACCGTGATATGCTACGCGTTTACCGCATTGGAAAACCAAGTGTTGAAAAACCAAGGTCCCTTAAAATAGAATTAAATAACTCCACAACATCCAGAACATTACTAAGTAAACGTCATCTTTTAAAAAACAACACAAGGATATACCCGGATGCTACAATTTTTCAACAAAAACATCTAAAAAATCTAAGAGAAGAACTGGAAAAACGAAAGTCAAATGGCGAAAATGATATTACTATAAAATATGTAAATGGAAACCCTAAAATAGTGCAAACACCGCCAAAAAACGATGCAAACTCAAGATATACTACCAGAACGCGCGGGGACTACGCACCAAATTAAATGAACTACGTTCTACAATATCACTACACCATTACGACGTATATGTGCTGACAGAAACATGGCTTGACTCAGAAATAAAATCAACAGAACTCGGACTTAACAACTACAAAATTTTTCGCTGCGATAGAAACTCTAAATCCAGTTCCAAAACAAGGGGAGGCGGAGTACTAATTGCAATAAAGAAGAAATTGATGTCAAGAAAACTCAAAACAAAAAATAATACACTCGAACAACTATTTGTACAAATTGATACCACTGTAGAAAAGATAATAATTGCAACTTTATACACACCGCCACTATCTGATGCCGGAAACTATCGAAGCCACAGCGAAGACGTTGAAAATCTACTCTACAAATACCCTAACTCTAAAATTATTATTCTCGGGGATTACAACCTCCCTAACCTAAAATGGAAAACAAGTGATAGTGGTTTCATTGTTAATGAAAGTCAAAATGATCGTGCACGTGAGATTTTAGATATGAAAATTTTTTAAAATCTTTTACAACATAACTTTATATACAACACAAATGATCGCTTACTTGATCTAGCAATATCAAATTATCCTAAATTGTTCATTGAGAAATGTAATGATCCTCTGTTACCTGTTGATAACCATCACCCCCCTCTTTATATTAAGTTAAATATATGTGGCGTCGAGCCAAAACCCGTTGAAAAAACTCTCAACTACAAAAAAGCAGATTTTGAATCTATAAATTCTCATCTTTCGCATGTTGACTGGTCTTTTTTGTCTGACGTTAATACTGACGATTCCTTAGAAAATCTATATTCAATATTCTCCACCACTATCAAATCATATGTACCACTATTTACTCCTAAAAAACATACATTTCCAACTTACTTCTCATCAGAACTAATAGCCTCACTACAACAAAAAAAAAACTTCATAAAAAATTCAAAAAAACTCTGAAGAAAATCGACTATACAAATTTCAGTGAAAGTAGGAAAAAATGCAAAGATCTCTCTAAAATCTGTTATAAAACATATATAAATTCTACCGAGAACACAGCCTTAAACTCGAACAATCTGTGGAAATTTATTAAAAAAATAATCAACGATAGCACAGACTATCCTCCAGAAATGCACATGGACGACAAATACGCCAACAATACGCAAGACATTGTAAATCTTTTTTCTGATTTCTTTAAAAATGTTTATGATGATGAAACACTAGAAGAAAATATTCCTTCATACACATTCAAAAAAACCACACATTTAACAAACTGCTACATCACCGAAGAATCTTGCAAAAAAAAATTAAGTTCCTTACACATAAACAAGTCTGCAGGCCCGGACATGATTTTTTTTTTTTTTTTTTTTTTTTTTTTTTTAACAAAATTTTTGATACATACAATTCAGGTACATACATAGTAATATAGAATGAAAGAGTAGCAAAAAAATCCCACAAAGGCGAAGCCTGAGCGTGGGTATTATAGTGTAAGGATAAAACAGTGGTGTTTAAAATATATATTTTTTTAAACTTGTTAAATGTATCTATAGAGATCAATGTGATTGGTATTTTTTTTTAGAGAAGTTTTTATTTTATCTTCTTTTTTTTAAATTTACAAACATATACACACACACACACAGACACACAGACACACGCACACACAGACACACGCACACACACTCACGCACACACACACACACACACACCCACACACACACATAAGACATAGATGCATGTATATATTTCTTTGATTTAAAGAAATTAATCTTTAATTTACAGAAAGACATGTGGTTGTTTAGTTATTTAGAAACAGATGGCTTAAATTATAGAAAAAAGTTACTCGCTTCGAAATTGTTTCTTATCCAACTTTTAACATTTTTCTTATATAAGTTCAGGTTTTGACACATGTTGATGGAATTGGGTAAAGAATTGAACAATTTTGGGGCAATATAGTTGATGTGCCTTTGGCCCAGCCTAGTTTTGCAGTGAGGGACTGTGAACACGCATGTGGTATGTCTCTGGCTCGAGCGATTTGTGTTTTTGGTGAAATTGATAGGACGCGTAAATATAAATTTGAGACATTGAATACAATAGATCCGTCTTAGTTCCATGATTTCTGTTTCTTGAAATAACTGGTTGGTGGGATATGTCTTGGTCCTTTGGTACATTATTTTAATGATGGATTTCTGAGCGATTTCTAAGGGTTTTACGTGATTATTGTAAGTTCCTCCCCAGGCAATTATTCCATAGGAAATAGATGAAAGCACTAACGCGTCATAAACAAGTTTCATGGTTCTTATATTGACAATGTTGCTCATTCGTTTGAAAATGTAACTTAGGTATCTCAGTTTATTGACCGTCTTTTCTATATGGTAAGTCCATTTGAGTTGGCAGTCTATAGTAACTCCTAAATACTTGATATATTGTCCGAATTTCACGTCTTCGCAATTTAAGCATGTCGCAAAGTTACAATTAGGGTTGTGGAACTTCAGATTAAGATTATTTTTAGGGGATGACTTTTGGGAATTGTAAAAGGGAATAAAGATAGTTTTATTCAAATTTAGACTGAGGAGATTTCTATCAAGCCAATCTTTGACTGTTGCAATACATTTGTTGGCTTTACTGGTTGTTTCTTCCCACGTTTTACCTTGTACTGTTATTGCAGTATCATCGGCAAAAGAGAGAATTTTACCTGGTATTGCAATATTGCATAGGTCATTGATGTAGATTAGAAAGAGTAGTGGCCCTAAGACAGTTCCTTGAGGAATACCATGTTTTGTCAAGTCATAGGTGCTTAAGCTTGTTCCTATTTTTGTGCGTTGTTGGCGATTCAATATATAGCTTTTTAATAACATGAAACTTTTGTTTTTAATACCGACTTTAGAGATTTTTTTTAATAAAATTCTGTGGTTGACTGTGTCAAACGCTTTCTTTAAATCCAAGAAAATGGTTAGCGTTTTAGTGTTAGAGTCAAGGTTAGAGTATATGCTTTTGGTTAAGCTAAAGATAGCGTCATCGGTGCACAGTTTGGTTCTAAAGCCGTATTGATTAGCTGAGAGGATATCATTAGATTCTAGAAAGTTCATAATTTGTCGTTTTAAACACTTTTCGAAGATTTTGGATAATTGAGAAGTTAAAGTTATAGGTCTGTAGTTGTCTGTTTTGAATTGAGATCCGGATTTATGTATTGGAATGATGTGAGAGAGTTTGAAGTCATTGGGGTAAATGCTATGCCTGATGCAGTTGTTGAAAATATGACGTATTGGAATGATTATATGCTTTTTAATTGATTTAATTGTGGTATTGCTAATGTTATCTGGGCCATTTGCAGACTTCTCTTTAAGGTTGTCAATTTGTTTTGAGATTTCAAGTTCTGTTATTTCTTTGAAGGTAGATAGTTCATATGTAGTGACATTAGAATCTGAAAGGCCGGGAGGAATTCGATTCGAGTGGATGCTAAGACTGGGATTATCATCTATGAGGGTTGAGGCGATGTTTGTAAAGAAGTGATTGAAATTGTTTGCAATGCTCTCAGCGTCTTCGATGGTTGTGTTATTGTCAGTAATGATTTTTTGAGGAATTTTATGAACTTTTTGGTTCCTGTTAGAGATTTCGTTTATGACGTGCCATGTTTTTTTGGAGTCGTTGTGAGCATTTTGTAGTTGTGTAGAGTAGTATTGTTGTTTTTGTTTTTTTATGATTGAGTTTAGGTAGTTTCTAAATAAAATGTATTCGTTCCGTTTGGTGTGGTTCTGTGTTTCGTTTTTGGATGTGCAATATTTTTCGTGATTTTTATAAATCTTAAAAAGTTTGTTTCTGTGTTGTATTGAGATTATTAGTCCGCGCGTAATCCACGGTTTTATGTGTTTGTGCTTACTTTTTGGCGGTGCTATTGTTTCTTGACTTTTTTTAATACAATTTTGAAGTATTTCATAGAAGGTATTTAAAGCTAAATTTGGGTTGTCATTAGATAGGACAGCGATCCACGATTCTTCGTTCAGTAAGTTATTTAAAGTTGAATAGTTGATTTTAATCATTGCTTTGTTTTTCGGTTCAATAGAGATGGATAAATTTGGTGTGTGATGGCCGTAAAAGGTGGGATAGTGGTCAGTTATGTCGATTTTTAATGTAGCGGATTTATGTTGGAAATTTTTATGTGTTTTTAGAAATATATGGTCAAGACATGTATCGTTTGGATGATTAGGTCTGGTAGTGTTGTTTATGTATGATAGGTATCCTGTGGAGTATAGAACATTTAGATATTCGTTTGCGGTCGGATTTAATACAGCGTTTTGTATATTTATGTTAATATCACCCATAAAAAATGCAAAATCGAATTGATTAGAGCTGTTATTGTTGATAAAAGTTTTGATTTCTTGTATAAACAAATTTGGAGATAAAGAAGGGGAGCGGTATGCTGTTAAAATTGAGTATTTTTTTCCTTTGGAGGAGAAGGTTGCATGGACGGCATTTGCATATTTGAAATGAGTGTTGTCTATGCTAATGTTGGATATAGTGTGTATATTGTAAAATATGGTTATGCCATCGTGAGAGGTGTGTCTAGACGGAACTGAAAAAGTAGTGTAGTTTGGTAAGTTGAAAGGGGTACATTCGCGCATTTGTGTTTCAGTGAGTGCAATAAAATCAATTTGGAAGGTTAACGAATTTAAAAGGATACATAAATCATCAAAATTTTTTCTAATGCTTCTGATGTTCATGTTTAGTATGTTGAAAGATGTGTCGTAGAAAAGTGTGTTTACATCTTCAAAATTGTCACATTCAAGAGTTTCAGGGATGCTGTTTTCTTCTGAAGGGGCCATTTTTAGTTGAGTCCGGAGGTCATCTTTGAAGGTACAGGAGGGAGTCCAGGTTATTGAAGGGGTATGTCGCTCGCGTCTCTGATGTATATAATTGGAGTATCCTTATTTTTGCGGAGAAGGACGTTCCCGTTCTTCGTCCACGCGTATTGGTAACCCATCGCCTTTGTTGCTCTCGCTAGCCAGAACAGTTGTTTATTTTGTGGCGTCAGTTTATCGTTTATGTAGATGGGTTTTTCTGAGTTGGAGTGGTTAATGTCTTTGGCAGAGAAATATCCCGCTTTCTTTTTTTGAAGAATGATCTTGTCTTTTTCTTCTTTTGTGGCCATTTTTACAGTTATAGATTTTTTTATAGAGTTGGTGTAGGAGTTTGTTATGGTGTCAAGTAAGTCTTCACATCCTATTTTTTTGAAGATGCGTTCTATTGGAATTTTAGGATTTTCGTCTTTCTTCGTGTCGATTCCATTGATTTCAAGCGTAGTGTCGAGAGAGTTTTGCAGAGATTGGTTGACAATGTATTTTAAATTTTTATTTTCCTTTTCAACTTCCTTAATTTTTTTGTGCAATTTGTTTCTCTCCGCCTCGTAATCGTCGATTTTTTGTGAGAGAAAATCGATGGTTTTAGTGAGTTCGCTCAACTGGTTCTTGATGTTTTTGACGTCTTTCAATTCAGAATTAAATTTTTTTTCTATGATTTCTGACATTTCTATCTTTATGCTGTCGAGGTTTTTTTGGTTTTCAATATTTTGGTTTGTTATTTGGGATATAATATCTTTTTTCATAATGTCCATTTTTTTTTCTAGGAACTGAATAATCTTGTCTTCACTTTCCAGAGTGGTTGTCTTGCCTCTCGTGCTTGCCATTGTCGATTTTTGAAATTTACCGTTGAATTTGATTAAAACTGCGCACTTCGGTAATTAGCGCCTGAATGCCGCAATCCGTTTAGCACAGACGAACAATGATGACACTTTCCACCAATGGGACACTAAGTGACGACACTTTCGACCAATGATGATCCAAATGTTTGCGTCTGCGCAGTTAGGTTGTAATTGATTTCAGATATATTTGTTCTGGATAAATTTGTTTTTCAATTCACGATACCGTACAGTATTCACCACGATGCTGAAATCTAACTGATTTAAAATGTCAAGCACGAGGTAATTTAAACTGGGAGACACTTTCTGTTATGTTTGGTTGCAAACCGATCTTGTTTACGTTAAATATAATACGGAGCGTTATTCAACATTACACACACTGTTAAGTTGGTATTGACATTTTATCCTGCCAATTTTCAATATTTATGATCCTGTCAATATTTATGATCCTGCCAATTTTCCTAAAACAGTGCTCCTCCGTATTGTCTAAACCACTAACCATTTTATTTAACCACCTACTATCCTCTGGATATTTTCCCGTCTACTGGAAATCCAGCTATATTATTCCAATATTTAAAAAAGGTGACGAGACTGACATTTCAAACTATTGACCAATATGCATACAATCTGTATTACCCAAAATCTTTGAATCTTTAGTTTTGGAAGAAATATATCCCACACTAACAAAGTTAATAAACGACAAACAACATGGCTTCATTAGAGGTAGATCAACTACAACAAATTTACTACTGTTTCAAAACTATATATTGGAGTATTTTTCTAAAAATAAACAAGTTGACTGTATATATACTGATTTTTCGAAAGCCTTTGATAAAGTGTCTCACAAAGTACTGATCCAGAAACTTCATGCCATAGGAATCAGAGCAAATATGTTAAGCTGGTTAAGTAGCTATATATCTGGTAGAACTTTACTTGTTAAAATAAAATCTTTTTTATCTAAACCATTTTTGGCCACTAGTGGCGTACCGCAAGGTAGTCATCTTGGCCCAATTTTATTTATTGTTTTTATAAATGACATAGTCAACTGCTTTAAAAATGTCAATGTACTGCTATTCGCCGACGATATTAAATTATATAAAGAAATAACCTCCTTAAACGACTGTCAAGTTCTTGAATCTAATATAGACATGCTAAATAACTGGTGTTCACAAAACAATTTATATTTAAATGTAGAAAAATGCAAAATTTTGACTTTTTCCAGAAAAAAAACATCACAATTTTTTGGATATTCAATAAATAAAACAAATTTAGAAAGAGTAAAGGAAATGCGAGATCTTGGCATAATAATGGATGAGAAACTAGACTTTACGGCCCACATTCAACAAACTGTGAATAAGGGTATGAAAACATTAGGTTTTATATTAAGAACAATTAAAAACTTTGAATCTTTACAAATCATAAAACTATTGTACATAATGTACATATCCCTTGTTAGAAGCCTGATAGAACATTACTCCATAGTTTGGTCGCCCTTCTACAATGTACATATTCATAATGTTGAAAGAATTCAAAGAAAATTTCTACGCTTCGTCAATTTTAAACTTATAATCCCTTTAGAACACATAAATTACCAGTCATTATTGAATCATTTAAATATTTCGACATTAGAAAACAGAAGAAAAATAAACGACCTAACCTTTTTATTAAAATTATTGAACTCTAAATTCGATTGTTGTGAACTCCTGCATTTAATAAATCTACACATACCTACACGAACAACTAGGCAAATATCAACATTTTACATACATACATCTCATTCCAACTATAGTTTTCACTCTCCAATACAACGTTTACACAGTCTTGGTAACAAATACTTAAATAATATAAATGTATTTGACAATAATTTGTACTTGGCCAACTTTAAACGGAGTATGTGCGAACTATTTTTACCTAATTTGTAAACTATTGTTATACTTTCTTATTATCATTATGGTTGATTTTGTGGATTTTGGCAGATTTTATATTTTTCGTCTCACTTACTCTATTTTTTTTTTCTATCCATACCTATATTTTTAAAATTCTTATATTTTATGTAAAATATTTTGTCAACTCTGATATTTTTTTATGTAACCTGTATTTTGTTTTCACTGATTTTTTTTTAAAAATTTGTATGTGTAATCTGTATAACTAAAAAATAAAGATGTACATTATTATAGGTAAAAGCCCTATGGGCGTTTAAATAAATAAATAAAATAAAATCTTATTTTATTTATATATATAAAACCTTAGAAGACAATATTAGAGATTCCTAAAGGAAAATTGAAACAGAAAAATCAGAGAAAAGTTACGGTCACATCTAGGACTCGAACCGGACCGAACTAGCTTTGCCGGAGCACCGCTCTACCAACTGGGTCTTATTTCTGTCTCATACTTCGAATAAGAACTACCAACATTGTCTTAATTTTTCTCGCCACACATTTATGTATGATCAGACAGTGTCTTTTGATAAATACATCCTGGGTTTGAGTCCTAGATGTGACCGTACCTTGTATTGATTTTTCTATTTCAAATTTTCGTTCAGGAACCGCTAATATTGTCTTCAATAACTAAACAAACTTATGTCTCTAGAACCGAAAAAAGTTATTTGCATTTTATACTTTTACCATCATGCAGATTGTAGAATCACCTCCTTAAGAGTTTGTGCACTTTGCCCCACGGAAACCAAGTATTGTTGAAAGCATTTGATTCCTTAAACAATACATTCAACCTATCGCTCATAGATGGTGCTATTATCGAACTGTTAATCACCGCTAGATGTCTCTCGTGTTCGCGTTTTCCTTTGATTTTCCCATTTGAATGTTTAGAACCTATTTGCTTTATCCTTTAGCTGCATATTTAGTCAAATAAATATCAACTCTAACTTGACACGTTTAATATTTTTATAATTTAAAATTTTTTTTAGCGAAATTTTATTTTCGCTAATCCACAATAAATCTAAAATGATTCAACAAGCCAACATGACCACACAATGTACTTATTTGTAAATGTAAACTGTAAACCAACAACAAGGCATTAAACGCAAATAGGCTTATACCCGAAACGCAAATATTTTCCGTCTCTTTGTTTATTTTGTACCTAGATCTATGTTTAAACTTTTTAGCTTATCTATAGGTATATTAGTAGGTACTTATCGTTGTTTGAATAATTTATTGCGAGTAAACGAGAGAAAGCAGCTGAAAAATCATCTATTTGACTAACCAATACACCATTTCTCTGAAGAGAAAGACAGAAATGGCCGCCGTTTGATGAAAAATGTTTCATTGACTGAGCATAGCGAAGTCCTGTTTACTTGCTTTGACCGTTTTCAAAAATCTGCTTCATCCACTTTATTATTAAAACAAGCCTTGCTGGCTAGGGTTCTAAGATTATTTTTTCAAATGTTAAATCTTCGTGTTTATTTGGGATTTTTTATTCGGCTTTTTCAGTTTTATTGTACCTACCTGGCTGAAGAAAGTTTGAAAAAAGAATTGACATTGACATAAAAAGTGAAATTTTTTTGGAAAAATTACAACTAACCAATTAACTAATTATCACGCCGTTTCCCGAAAGGGTAAGCAGAGAGGACGGACCGCCAAAAAACTCGGCCTTTGCACACACTTCTTGCCTCATTCACATTCATACATCGTCTCATACATACTCTTCTGTTTTTCTAACTTTTGGCATGGCCTGACTCAAGTATCTGGTTCACTTCATCGTACCATGCCTTCCTCGGGCATCCACGACTCCTTCTGATTACACTCCTTTCTCCGTTGATTCGTTCTACACGCCCAAACCATCTAAGCGTCTCTTTCTTAATCTTACTCATTACGCTTAGGTACACCTGCATTGCATTATTTGCGAACCTCCACATTTCTCACACGATCAGGGATTACATACGCCTCAGGGATCTAATTTCTACAATCTGCTTTCGTCCTTCCACTGCCAGCATACCTTACTACCATACATCAGGGTAGGTACCAGTGCGCCATTGTGGACTGCTAGCTTAGCTTGTTGTTATTTATTTGGATAAATTGTATAATTTTTACAGGTTGGTTTAAAATGTTACACAAAATGTTTGGTTTATAATTAAATAGGTAGATATTTAAGAACTTACTTACAGATTTTGAAAAAAAATTGGTTTTGACATAATATTATAAAATAAATTAATTTAAAACACAATTTTTTCGACGCAGGGTCTACATGAGGTTCACAGAACTACTGGTCCTCTGACGTGTCAAATGTTCTCCCGATTTCTGACATTCCTTTCTGTATTCATCAACTCTATATGTTAATTGATAATTTTGTCTAGACCGAGCATCAATTAGGTAATAGATATTATAAATAACCCACATTTAACAAAATTCATTGTTGCTATTCCATCAAACAGTGATTCATGGTTTAATACGTCATGATCATGATTTTTCTTTCATTAATATACTTACTAAACTTGACTTTCCATATTTATTATTGCTGACTCGCCAACATGACGTAAATGGCGATCTCTAGAGCTAAAATTGCGACAAAACGATGACGGATAAACGTGTCATTGCTACTCTGTTTTGTTTAGTTTATTTCCATTTTAATTAGGATCAGATGGTGACTGTAGGTTGATGACGACTATATAAAGTTATTTAAGTCCCGGTGTCAGCAGTTTGCAGTTTGCAATATTGGTAAGATGGAATATTGGTAAATGTTATGTCTCTGCTTTACTTGCAGATTTCTGTGTTGGGAACTCTTTGATAAAGTAAAAGGTTCTTTTACTATAATTGTGTTTATTTACGTAACAATTAATGAGTCTGGATTTAGCTACACTGTTCTTACCCGAGGGTTGGTAATTCTCTGTTTCTAGAAGCTTGTTGTCTGTCAATAATATCCCACAGGCAATTGCTACACTCTAGCGCCATCTGTCGGAAGTAAGCTTTATGACTAGTGCCATCTATCGCTTGAATACCCAACTTATTACCATACATCACAGTAAATGAAGCACGTAAATATAGAGAGTTTTGGACAAAATTATGAATTCGTCTGGGATGTTGTCGCAAACTGAAAAATGTCTTAAGTAAATTGTGAGAATAAGTTTTTATCGAGATAAAGTAATTTCAACACTGATGATGTTGTAGAAAAAAGGGTTCGCAACTGAAAAGATATTTAGCTATCAACCACTGTCTCTTGTAACTTGTCTCGTTTAATCTCAACCTTCTTCAGGACAGTACATAAAAACTATTAATGTCAAGCCACAAAGTGGCTGCTTTTTTCTATAATTTAATATTTCGCTTATTTGGTGCAGAAATGACACAATTCAATATTATAAATTTTTCAAGACCCGAGTTTAAACATTTTTAATTACTCCACTATTATCGTGAAGCAATATTGACACTTGCTGACTCGCGGAAACTTTTGGTAGTTCATGTATGTTGTTCTGTCAGTAAAAAGTACCAGTGGAAATGGTTATGTAGTTTTGACCAAATCTTGGAAGCGAAAATTAACCCACTTATGGACATTTAATCGAGCTGAAACTAGGCAGATAGACTCCTTGTCGATGACAATGCATTCTATTAACTTTTGGTGGCATTCACTCTTACGCACGTGGACTTATACACATTTCTATGAAAGTAGATGACATTACGGAAATTGAGATTTGGCTCACTTGTTGGCGCGGCTTACTCCAGGTCGTGGGGAGTAAGGTTCAATCCTCAGTCAAACCGAAAATAAATGTATTTTTTTAAAACTTCTATTCATATAAATACATGCATCACAGTTTTAAAAAAAAAGCTTTTTACTGGTTGTTTTTTGTCATGTTTCAAATTCCCAAGGAGAAATCAACAAATTATTATTTAGGCCGTATTCAAATTAATGCTAAAAGATTCTACTCCTAAACTTTTGACGTGATATTTGCCAGTCGGTATTATTTGCATTTTCTACAAGCATGCTCTTTGCATAATTTCGTTGAAAATTCGTTCGGAATTCCCCAAGGTTCTACTTTGGGTCCAATTATATCGGTTCTCTATTTAATCACTTTTAAGTTTAATAGAGAGGGTACCAACCTATTTATTTCGTAATTATTGTAAGATCTATACTATTGAATGGATTGAATTTAAAGGTTGGGTGGTTTTTTTTTTGCAAGTTTAAAAAAAAACACTGCTTTTAGAATATCAATTACTGGATAATTAAATATATAGATATATAACTTGGCATAAACATTGACCTTGCAACAATAAAAACCATAAATGAGGCCTTTACCATAATTTAGAACCGAATGATGCGGGTCTTTTGATTACATAGTTCATAAAAAATAACTTACATAAATAATTGACGAGCAAAATGATAATTATTATTATTTGGTAGGTACTTGATCGATGCAAGGTAACGATTCTTATGACGCAATACCTTATTTTTCTATTAATAGTCGATATTAAAAATAAAGTAACTGGTATTCTTAAAAACAAAATGCCTGTGTAATATTTTTGATGTAAGACAAACCGGTTTTCGTAATGTTTTCTGTGCTTGTAGAAGAAAATTATCAAAATGTACTTTAGTATGTTTTTGTAGTTGAAAGAAGTGTGTGATAAAAAGTTGAATTGAATTTATAAAACCACTAGAAAATGACTACAAAACCAAATAAGTATTGCCGTGATTGTTATAAGGAGAAGGACGATTTTTGGCACCGTTATTTAGGCAAACTTGACCCAAGATGTTTGTACGATGACATGTAAGTTTATTGTTTATTTTGAGGTTAGCAAAAATTCCTGAAATATTAACTCTAAAGCAGTAAATGCGTGTTGCATAAACTCCAGAACGGTGTTTTTTGTCAAGAAATTTGAAATGTCTTATTCCACCAAATATAACTTTAAATATCATGGTGCTGACACATTACGTTATACGCATGTCAAAGCGTTTTTGGGCATGGCCTATATTAGCATATCGTTCGCCATCAGACCTTTCACACCTGATAGATGATTTGTTATAAGTGTGGGCGTGGCGGTGATGACATGCCGTGATCTGCTAGCCAGGCGACATTTGAAAATGATAGGAAAGATATTTAGGGAGCTGCCGTGATCACGCGGTTGTCAGCTGTTTAGATGACAGATCCCGTACAAAGAAATGATTTTTTGCAATTGATCTGAGCCTCTCTCCTGCCATAGAGAGAGGAAGATTATAGCTAGTGTGACACCCCAACATTTAATCTGTACAGTCCAAGCCCAAAAAAACTTTGATGCGTATAGCATTGTCTGTCAATAGTATAATTTCTTGTTAGCTATTGAATTATTCACCGATAACACGCGCCATACAGGTTTTCCAATTGAGAGGTATAAAATATAAATACAAAATAGAGGTACAAAATAAATAATAATAAGTAGAGTTTATGCAGAAAACAGTATAATTCACTTACCATTTAAAAACATCTTGATAAATTTCCAACTAATAATTGTTTCAAATAGTGTTTTGATAACTAAAGCTGTTAGTTGTTTTAAATTACAATTAAATTACCAATTAATTTAGTTTAAATTACCTAAAAGTTGACAATACCAGAAAAACTTTTTTCGAGATTTGATAGTTTGAAAAATATGTTAAAAGTATCTTAGAAGAAGCCGAGTAATAACTACTAGTAAAAGTGTTTGAAATCCATGTATACATGGCACTAATCAGTCTAATTTAAATGTCCTTTACTCTAGACATTATAAAATCTATAAATATACAGGGTGTATCGGTACGTACCCGACAAACTTTAACCAGCTATTCCTTAGCATATTTGTAATAAAAAATGTTATGGACACTTTGCTGTCCGGTAACATTTTTTTAAATAAAAAATGTAGTATTAATATTTTCACCACATGTCACCAATGTTTTATCCTTTGTCAAAGTTTGAAAACCCATCTGGCAATATTTTGTTCGAGTTTCGTTGAATAATGTACGTACGTACCTACGTTGGCACGCTTTTACAATCACAACGAAATGGCACGGCACCATTCGTCTCATTTTTAACTATTATTATTTAGTGTGTACGAAAGAGCGAGGACACTTTTTGACACACTTGCTGATAACAGCTGTTGAACGCGAGAAACGATGCAAATGACAGTGACGGAGTGTGGATTTTTTATTTATTTTTTGTTTTTAATGGAAAAAAATGTTACCGGACAGCAAAGCGCCCATAACATTTTTTACTCCAAATGTGCTGAGGAATAGCTGGTTAAAGTTTGTCGGGTACTTGCCGATACACCTGTATATAATAATGTTTCATTATTTGTAGATATAATATAAAGGCTCAAAACTACTGAAAATTTCAAAGTTTGTTATTATTGCCAGGAGTATTTAAACAGTGGTTAGTATGGTAGAAGAGATCGGGTGCGCCCGAAAATGTTTAACGCATTATCCCAGCACTTGAATGAGATACGGAGTCGAATAATCTCGATATAATATAGTTTTTAAAAATGACAATGTTATATACATTAGTGAATGGTAGACAAAGTCTGGGACACCCGAGAAAGACACGACTCGATCAAATTAATCAAATTCCTAAGTGTGGTAAAATGTGGTGTATGTGATGAAGAAAGAAATAAGAAAAAAAAAGTTACGAGAATATATGACATGAAAGTGAAAGATAGAAGAAAAGGACGCTCAAAGCAGAAATGGTATGATCAAGTGAAACAAATACTTAACTTAAAAAAATTAAGCTTTTTTAATTGTTACGATAATATTATTTCCACATTAAAAATGCACCCAGTTTTCAGGTACCTACACTAGAATTAACAACCTCAAAACTTAATACTCCAAAACCTTCATAATCCCGAGCGACTAGTATAAGATAAAATTAATGTTATGTCAAATAACTTTGTACCTATTCAGTTACTTTCACGAAACGATGTCTGACATTCAGGACGCTATGAAGTTGACCTTAATTTCAACGACGTGAATATATCAATGCATATATATATATGTATATAATATATGATAGCTATGAAACAGAGAACCGTTCGAAACTTACCTGGAACCAGTTTTACAGGTATGCTATTAATAGTATGACCATAAACCTACTGGCCATTATTCTGCAAAGCTATTGTATCACATTGAACGAGAAAATATGAGGTAATTAATTAAATATCCCTGAAAATAGTTTGAATAATCCTGTCTAATTTTATGTAACGTTTTTTTAATGGTGAATGCTTGATAGTACATATCTACCCATTTTTAAACACCATGGGCCTCACTAATAAACGTGTCTTAAATTTTACACAACTGATAAACCACGATTTGCCATAAATCAATGGTTGTTTTTAAAACACATAAAGGGGTAAAAATCCAAGGATGGTCCTTTTCTCTTATCACTTGAAAAATGCCCATCTTTTAGATAAATGCGGCATATTCCCTTTTGCTTTAGGGAGCTATCTGAGACCATATTTATATCACAGAAAAATAACTGTTATAGTAATTTTCTGCCTAGCCTTGATTTTCGATAGTGAATTTTTGAAAACATATTTTCGTTGAAGCTTACCATGCTAGCTAGAATAAGTATTCTGCTCAAATGGATCCAATAAATAGATTTATTCAAAACGTTTGAGTTATTCCTTTTCAACATTTCGTCGCCGACATGTATTGTAACAACAAAAACTGGACCCAACCAGAACTAAGAACAAGTTTTTACTCATAGGTGTTCAAATTAATGGAGATGGTATCTACAGGATACATCACATAAAATATACGGCACGTGATGTGTGATTAAGTAATATTTGAATAATAAATGCTTACCTGAAGTTGTGTTGTGTATATTTAGATGAAAGAAGGGGACGTTTCCAGGGAAGCAAACTACTATTTTTGGTTGCATCATTTATGAGCTTTTCAATATGCATCCAGTTGAATGTTAATCAATATAGCCAACTTGTTTTGTTTTGTATGATTAAAGATCTCATATTTCAATTAAAAATTGTACATTTATCTCCATAGGTTAGTCGTTCTAAAATGGTCAAGATGTTTATAATAACGGTGAAGGTAAGGCCCAAGATGGGACCTTGGGGAACTCCGGAGTCAATCTCAGGGAGTCTCGGGTGGTAAATACACAGGGTGATAAATATAGTTTTTAGGGGGCTTTTGTAAGGATTCGAGGAAAACACAAAATTCGGTTCAGAAACGATAGTCTAGTTGATTCCTGCTTATTTTTGTGATGTTTGATGTACAAAAGATTTTCATAGGAAACAAAAAACGACACAATAAAAAATAAGTTTTTAAGGAAGTTCATTTGTAACACGTTTGTAAAATAATTTAATTTCATGTCCTTACCTAATCTATTGTTTCGTAATAAATGCGTGAATAAAAATGCTAAAATATTACTCATTCATATTGAATCTCAAAGTTGTACGACAGCTAATCGGAGTTTCGTTGACAATAAGCAATCTTTTAAAAATAATATATATACACAAGGAATATATGTTATTTACAATCACTTCGGATATGGGAGATATAACGTGGTAGTTTGGTAACTAGTAAGATTGATAGATGGCTTTACTCTCATTATTTAAATAAGCGCCTTGCAAATGTAGTTAGCCTACGTACTAATTTGAGGAGGATTCAACTGAAAGCTAAACAACTAAACTAAAAATTAATAACTGCCTTTAAAATAATAACAAATTGAATAATTTATAGTATAGCAGCAATCATATTACAAGTAACCTTTGAGTTGCTGATCTTCATAACGGGTTATCAACAAACTGTCAAGGGCGGACAGAAGAATAGGCGAAGGTCGTACGCTAAATGGGACATGAGAGATATATTAAGTACCTACCTGTTATTTACATTCAGCTTTATTACTATACGAACCTAAAGTAGGTACTGCGAGAGTTTATAGATTTAGAAACGAGTACATAAGACGGCATAAGAAATTCAAGACCAGAATCTTCCGTTGCACGTTTTTTGGATCGGGTTCTTCCACTACTTCTTTATCCAACGTTTCGGATAACCTTTCAATATCTTGCACTCAAAACCCTAAACCAACTTTCGAATTCAAAGCTATTATATAAGGCTTCTTAACTTCTCACAACGGTGTGTGTATGTAGATTCAATGTAATGTATTCCCAGAAAGCGACCGACAAAAGGGATATTTAAGCAATTTAATTAGGTTTTGTAAAAGTTGCAGAAGACGGGGGTTCGGGTAAGAAAGCATAACAGTTAACACTGACACTTGAAGCATCAATCAATCCCCATAGCATTTAAGACGAATTGAATTTATTTAAACAGTAACACATGAAACACAGGAACTTCCCTGTTACTGTCTTTCCATGTCCAAGAGAATAATTATTCGGTCCTTGTATAAGCTTGTAAGTGAACCACTTGAGGACAACTAGGAAAACTAGGAAATTGTTCATTGGACTTGAATAACAGTTTACGGCATTTATTGTTCTTCCATGAATGAAACTGGGTGTGACTTCCTTTATGCTTTTAAAGTGTGTAGTTAGATCATAAAGCCCAATTTAAACGTCTCCAACTCGGCATTTGATCTTCAATGGAAATTATTATTTTTAGTGATTAACTAATGTTTATAAGACAAGGTTTTATGCATAGCACAAAAGGATAATAAATATTTATAAGCAATAATTCGTCGCTTGAAATATCAATACAAATTGAAAATATCTCCCGAGTAAAAATAAATTCCGCCAACGGGAATTGAACCCGTACCTTCTGATGTCCGGTCAGGTGCTCAGAACCACTGAGCTAAGTCGGCTTATTTCCAACCCGCCAAATAATTCAATATACCTATACTAGTACCTCAATCAAAAATTACTTCTTATTATTTTTACTCGGGAGATATTTTCAATTTTTATTGATATTTCAAGCGACTAATTATTGCTTATAATTATTTGTTATCCTTTATGCTATGCATAAAACCTTGTCTTATAAACATTAGTTTATCATTAAAAGTAATAATATTTGACAAGTCAAAATATTTCACCAACAAATGTAGATATAATATGTCTCGACGCCATCTAGTGGGAAATTTAGCACTAACAAAGCCTTTCCTACAAAAATAAAGTTGGTTGTTTACAGGTTAAAAAAATATAATAAGCAGTAATTGTTGATTGAAGTACTAGTACATATTGAATTATTTGGCGTATTGGAAATAAGCCGACGTGGCTTAGTGGTCCAGAGCGTCTCAAGTGTTATGGGTTTGAAACTTACGTAACTGGAAGGTACGAGTGGAGTTCGACTAACTTAAGAGGAATAAACATTTAATAATATCTATTTTTAGTGTGTCTTATATCACCATGAATATAATTAACAGGCATAAAAATTGCTTTGCAAACGATGTCTGGAAATGATCGGTTTAAGCGCAAAAGAAAGAAAAAAGTTAATCAAGGGAAACTGTTGTTTCCTACTTTCGTTCATAATTTTCTAATTGCAAAAGAGGTTATTTAGTAGTTTACGTTTATAATTTTAACAAATTATACTCGCGATATTTGTTTGCAAATTTGTGGTGGACTTTAATCGAAAAGCGACCATTACGGTACCTATAGCTTAGCGAACAGTGGAGATTGAGAAGGAATCGGACCTACCTTAATTTTTACACTGCACGTTCTTGTGATAATCAAAATTATGGCACTGAGGGAACACTGAGTTGATCATTGCACAAATTGACCGGTATAATTGTTTCAAGTTTACTCAGGTCTGTTCTCCACAATGTCAGACAGGTACAGGTACCTAATGGACAACAGGTTGGGTGGGGAAATGAAGGAACATAATATGTTAAAGGGAGATGTATATAGTGTGTCAACATTTAGGTTAAGTAATAGGTATTATTTTTTTAATTTCTTGGGCATTAACTATGTAATTTCTAGACATTTTCGTTAAGTTTTAAGATTGCTTGTTAATGAAACGGTTGTGTCAAAACCGGTAGCAAAGTAAACAATTTAAGTAACGAATGAACATTGGAAAATAAAACAAAAAAGGTTTTGTAACATGGCGGCTAAAATTGCTGGTCCATATAAGCAGGATTTGACGTAGCATTGTGAAACGTAAATAAACACAGCATTTACTCTGAAATAACTAGTTAGAGTTAAGGTAAATAACAAGTAGACAAGGTGTAGTTAGTGTAGGTATCTCAAGATAACCTTGAAGTGCCTCGCTTCCGTTTTATAGAGAAAAAAACGTTGCTTCGCTAACTATATTATTTAATACATCACTAGGTCGGAATCTCTTTCGATTAATATGTAGCATTATAAATTATAAACCACCTACCAAATTAGTTACAATTAATAAAATATGTATGTTTGTAGTTAATTTGAAGATCGAATTATGTTGGTAGTTAATTTGAAAATAGAATTATGTGTATTGAATTATGTTTGTAGTTAATTTGAAAATAGAATTATGTGTGTTGAATTATGTTGGTAGTTAATTTGAAAATAGAATTATGTGTATTGAATTATGTTTGTAGTTAATTTGAAGATTGAATTATGTCAATTTGCATGTTGAATTACGTTTGTGGTTATTTAATAAGACTTTGAATATTGCTTACACATCGCCTTAAGAATTATTTTCTTTTTGTATATACTTACTCCTCCCATAAACGCCAGCTCCTAAAGCTTAGCACCTTATGGATCAGTAGAATAATTACGAAATAATTTGAAAAGTGAGGCTGAAGATAGTAAGGAACGGAAGGAGGTGGGAAAGAGGAAGGTGGAGAAGTATTTGGCTCTTCAGATCTGATCACCAAACACGATTAAAGGCATTTCAAGCAACGTTTATTTTAATTCATAATTAATCCGTAAAATAAGACAATGCTAGTCGTGTGGCACGACTAATGTATGACGGAATTAAAAAATCATATATCCTTGTGGCATTGCTTGTTGAAGAGAAATAGAGGAAGCCCACTGACTAGATTAGCTAGAGGATTGAGGAAATAATTGGTGATAGCAGTCGAGAAACCGCAATGGTAGACACATTATTTTGGGGCTCAAAATTCGACCTCAATGACATAATATAATAATACACGGTTGGGTATTTGGTACCTTGGTACTATTGCCAAAAATGAATCCTGAATATTTTCAGAAATGCGTACCGGGAAATTGAATATAATTCTAGGCTGACCGCAAACATTGTCTCAAACCAATTATTATTCCCATACGCGATTAGTATTTTTCATACAATCTTATTTACCGTTAATTTGGGATAATAATAAATTTGTGAACGGTTGTCGTGGTTTTCCTGTTTACCGCAAAATTATTCCTTTACTAGGGTTGCTCACGTTTGTCATGTGTCAAACGGATGTAATAATAAGGAAAATTAAAAGATTAAGAACGTAATCTTCCATTGACGTAACAATTCACGTTTTGCAGTGATATAAACTGAAGACTGAGCCAAAATGAGTCAACTATCCACACACTTTCTCGTAATGCTATTTTTTTGTTAAATCTAATCATCTCACCAGGAGTATAGAACTAGTTTATTCGATTCTACAGACAAACCAGTAGTCCTATGGTGAAGTCATATACAGGACTCTAAGAAAGCAAAGGTGCGGTAGATACTGTAATGAAGGTATCGCCCTGTTGAAAGACTATCATTCATATTCAAAATGTTGCGTTGCTGGAATTGTCTTGAATTGAATTAGGCGTGTTTGGTGAGCTGAGCTGAATACCGAGGTAATTCAAAACCCTCATCTTTTTCCTCTCTACATTACCTACTCTACATCTACTTGCCTCACAATATTTCTCAATTTGGGTGCCATAGATGGTTGAGAGCAGTTGAAACTCTTGTGCGGTTGTCCGTAGGATGAACCTAGGTCACGACTAGGCCTTTGAGATAAAAGGGCTACCAAAATTGCCCTCCTTGACATTTCAACTATTCATAACTTACAGCGTGAGAACCAATCGAAAAGCATGGATTAGTGATAAACCGAATATTAAATCAAGCGGGCCTTAAAACAAGACCTTTAGGCACACCGAGATATTCCTTCATAGACAATGTGATTATTTGCCAAGAGAAGCTGTTTCAATTATCTTCCCAATTATGGATTTCGATCTGCTATTAATGCGGCCACCTGCTATACGAAATATTTACTGTAGATCATTATTAAGAGCAAAATAACGAGCATTGTTAGCTCATTCAGACTAATAAAACCCAGCAATAATAAATTAAAGCTTATCGCACAGAGGTGTAACAGCCATTGAAACTGAATGCGTACACGTACATAGATATCGGTCTTATAATACCGTTGGATTAACTTACATATTTCGAATCACTGAATACTTATTCCCTAGAAGTGTGATATACGAGAACACAGATTTGAAAGAAAACTGATGTCTTTAACTTACATAATAAGACCTTTCGATTCCTAGGCTATAGGTATAAAATAATTTAAATTATTATTTTATATTTTTTTAATATAAATCCATTTTGGTCATCTTTGAGGATGCTGTGTGGAGGGTTTTTTTACGGAAAGAAAGGAGAGTAAGATCTGCGAAGGAAAAGGTATGATGGGTGGGTAGAAATCTGGGGATCGGCGTGTCCAGAAGTGACGGACGTTTGAATTCAACCCTCCCACTGCCATGTAAGGCTATGAGTCGAGATAGTCCTGTTGGAGAGGTAAAAAGATCTCCTTCAACCAGTCTCTACAAATCCGTCCCGCTACACAGTAGGTGTGCAGACACATCTGTCGCCAAGACCTGGAAAACCCGTCCTCCATGAGCCCGGGCACTTTTGCAAGTCTCCAAACGTAAGGAACCACTTGGGATGACCTATGGCAGAGGTGTTGTTTATCCAATAAATGGTTCCCGGGCCGGCTGTACCCAAACCCGCCTCCCAAATTGTATAGCTTTGTTGCAAGGTATCTAAAATTACTTCGACCAATAGTTGTTTTAGCGAAAGGTATTAGTAATAGATAACTTCCACTGGTTCTTGTATCACGAGCAGTTTGGACATTGACAAAAAGAGTTGTGTTAGAGTTATGTTGTTTTTTTATAAGTGATGAAAACTTGAACTTACTTTGGAGATACGAACACGCCAACAACACACTTTTATTGGTTTACACCTTCAGTGTTAATAATCAATTCTATTCAACCATTCTTAACCAATACGTCACACTCTAACAATGCACAAACCTCTATCGAGATAGCTTTCCACATCATAATGTAATATTATCAACAGCAGAAATGTTTTTAAATATACCTACTATTACTAATATGTAGTATTTATGTCGTATGAAATTGTATTTATTGTATGTTGTATTTTCGTTGTGTGAAAGGCAATTTCGGAAGATATTCTTCACAGACAAGAAATAACCGTAGGTATTGTCTTTTTGGGAGATATAAATCCTAGCCTGACACGGTCTTACAAGAGTTGTGTTATCTCATTTTGTATAGCGGTGAAAAATATGATTTAAAAAGTCATAGAAAAAGAGAATAACGCTCCTTCTGACTGTATTAAAAATACCATAAACACTCGCGAAATTTTTAAAATAAGTTTCATGTTAAATAGTAATTAGCGTTTAAATGATAAAAATCAACGGTTCAGCGAATTTACCTTTAATCGAATTTAGAAAAAAGTTATTTATCTTTTTTACTTCTAAAATCATGTAGAGCCACCCCCGAAGTTAGTGCACTTTACCCCCGGACACCCTGTATAAGATTGAACTACCTTATTGACTCACCAACTCTATTAATACTCTACTATATCTATATATAAATACCTTATTTTACATACAACAATTCAAATCAAAATACACCCAAAACTCTTTACTTTGACGTATCTGCAAAACTTACAAATCCCTAACAAATATTGATTTTTTCCACCGTACCCTTAAAATTTAAAAATCGAATTAAACTAACAATGTATTTAAAACCAAACAATTCGTTTTATTGTTGGTCTATCCTTTTCATATTTTTTTATTTTACTTAAGATTTTAAAATATCTACTTTCTTCCTAACTTATAACCATAAAAAGATTGTAAATGGAACTTAATTGGTTTATTTTATACTCAATATCTTAAATGCAACATTAATTCACGTATAAAACTGTATATTTCCTAAATATACTTAAATAAAAATTAATAAGATCATGGGATGGAATGGGTTTTTTTTTTCTAATCAATAATTAAATGCGCCGTAGGTGTATTTAGTAATAATTATAATAAATAAAATCAGTCATTTTAAATACATGTAGGATTACCAAAGATTTTTTAAATATTTATATTGAGAAATCAGTAGGATTTGTAGGTCCAATTAGAAGTTCTACCGAACCGAAACCTCTGATGTGATAATATATGGAGTCGGTGAATTATTTTCCCATTTGATCTCTGGTGATTTGACGTGTTGTTGTTGTATTGTTTTGTATTTATTTTGCTTATATAATGCACTTGCATAATGTGGATTGACTAGATGATCATTTGTGGAAAAGTGTGTGGAAGGGTTTAGTTTTTCCTGTGGGGTAGATTTAACACGGACAGATTTTTTTCAGATCAAAATTAAATGTGTATCAGTACGTGATGATTGGTTGTTTATTATGTAAGTTAGCACAGTATATATATTTATAACGGCGACCGGATAAATCATCAAAATGATAATTCATCACATCTTTAAAAAGTTATATAAAGTCATGGAAAGTGATAAAACAAAAAGATAATTAACTGGGTTAAGTAGGTTAGCTTAGGTTTAATTTTTTTTTCATCGTTTCTAATGAGTAATGACTTTATATCACATTTTAAAGGTGTGTTGAATTGTCACTGTGTTGAGTTTTAATGGAACCATTTATAACATATTATTACCAGTGAGTTAAAAATTACTCATTCCGGGAGTTTACATATATTTATTTGTTTGTACTGGGTTCTTACAGATGATTTAATTTACGTGAGAAACATCCAGTTGTAAAAAACTCAGTTAATACACAAATAGGTGGTACATACAATTACAAAAATCTACTCAGACATAGGAAACATTAATTTGAATACATCTAAACAAACATTAAAAAAATAAAACAAAACAAATAAAATTATTAAATGAAATAAAAAATCACATAAATAACAAGACTGATAAGAGAATAAAAACATATATAGAGACACAAGCGACACAAACCGAGATACCAGTAATACATAATATAATTGGGCAATATATATTTTTAGCAACAGCAGAACATTTTTTCTTAATCCGTATAAATTATCGACAAAAATGTCTACTTCAGCACACTCTATCTTATTATATAAACGACATATTTGGGTCAGAGGGCTAAATAATTATATGCATAATAAGAGTTATATTTGTAATGTATATCCATGTTTGTACGCCTAACATAAATTCAGTAATATTATGTTTATCGAACTCGGATTTTAATTGGTTTTGCTTAATTTATTCCTTTCTCTACTAAAAAAATAAACCATGTTTCTTTTCAATCATATTGAAGTAATTTATTTATTCCCGTATTACAGCTCACAGCTATAAATATCTAGTATTTACAAACAAATTTAATAGTAATTAGAAATCTGTTCAAGGTGTATTGCTATTGGTTTTTACATCTATTTCATTATTTATTAGTATTAATTGTTGTCTCTTTGACATATCATCACGCAGTTGTGAATTCTTTTTCAATACATCCATTTGAATGTCAATTGGATTTCAATAATAAATCTTGGAAGTGGAAATTAACACACTTCCCAACATCCGATCGAGCTGAAACTCGGCAGATAGTCCTGTTGACGATGATAATGCATTTTATTAGCTTGGTGGCAATCACGCGGAGATAAATAAACCGCCCACCACGCGGACATATACGCATTTATCTGAAATCGGATGATGTTTCAGGTCCATATTTTATAAAAATACACAATTTTGACGTTAGAAAGAGAAACAATTATAATTTACAGTTTGTTGCATGAATTATTCATATTTCGCGCCACTATTGTAGCAATCTACTAAAATATATTTTAAAAATTATTTCTTATTTGTTATTATATGTACAAGATAAAAGTGAAGGTACAATTTTTCTACAAATTTCTTAAAAAAAACGAATGTCTTTTCAAAATATCGAGATCTCTCAATTTTTCTATAAAGTAAAACATGAAGTAAAAATGTGGTTAGCGTGTTTGATAATATTTTTCACGTTTGATATTAAAATTTTATTGTTTATAAATAGTAATGTTTATTTCTAATTCATTCTAAAACTAAAAGGTAATTTTATCTTGTTTCTAAAACATTATTTGTTTTTTCGGAAAATTAAAAAAAATGTACATGGCACTTTTGAACAAAAGTGATGAAATTAGTGGAGGGTTAAGATACGAAATAAACTTCGGTCCTACCCAATTGAGACTAGACGAGGTTGGTATAGTTTTCGACTCCAGTTCCCTGAAAGTAAGGAACAACGAGTCTATCTGCTGAGTTTCAGCTCGATAGGATGTCGGTAAGTAAATTAATTACCACTTCTAAGATTTGCATCCATTCATCACCGAAAACAAAAGTGAAATTTAAATACAGGGTTTTCCAATAAGAGGTGTTATTTTGATATTCAATCGTAAAAGATCAATGGTTTCGTTGCTTGTGTGGTACGTAGCGCCGACTTCTTGAAAGTAAACATTGTCCAGATCAATACCATCCAATTCCGGCCATAAAAAATCATTAATCATCTCTCGATAGCGATCCATTCACCGTAACTGTTGCTCCAGCCTCATTTTCGAAAAAGTAAGGTCCAATAACTCTTGGGTTTTCCGAGCCCCAGATGCGACAATTTTGCTTGTTGACGAAGCCACCGAAGTGGAAATAAGCCTCATCACTCAAGATGATTTGCATTTGATTAACTCAAGTAAATTTTAATAATTTCAATGCGTTGTCGAAGCGTGTATCGTGCCATTTTTATTAATGACGTAGTTTCTACTGTCAAATGTCAAAAAATGACAGCTTCAAAAGTAACATCTACCGAAATAGTGGGCTATTCAAAATAACACCTCTTATTGGAAAACCCTGTAGATGTATTTAATTTAGCGGTAATAATTGACTGCAAATAGATCCACTGCATTATTATACGAAATAATTAAACAATTTATCTTTGACGTATACACGAAATTAAACATACCCTGTGATAACGATGCCAAACCTGAACAAAAAACTCTGAACTTTAAACGAGCAGACTTTGACTCAATTAACTGCCATCTCTCAAATATAGACTGGTCTTTTTTGACTGATGAAAATATTGATAAATCTTTAGACATACTTTATTTTACATTTTCTAACACTATTTAATCCTATGTACCTTTTTACACGCCGAAAAAGTATACTTACCCAGTTTGGTTCTCATCGGAGCTAACTGCCTCTCTTCAGCAAAAAAAAAGTCAACACAAAAAATTCAAACAAAGCAAATCCATAGCTGATTATATAAACTTTAGGGAAACTAGGAAAAAATGTAAAGATCTTTCTAAAGATTGCTACAAAATGTACATAACTACCATCGAGAATAATGTTTTTAAATCCAAAAATCTCTGGAAATTACTTAAAAAATAAACAATGAAACACGGATTACCCACCAATAATGCAAATGAATGGAATCAGTGCAAACAATACACAAGACATTGTTAAACTTTTTTCAGATTTCTTCAAAAACGTATACGATGACGAAACCCCCGATGATAAAATACCCGAATACAAATTTAGTAATACTACACACTTAACATATTGCCATATCACACAAAAATCTTGCGAACAGAAATTACTTTCCTTAGACACTGACAAAACTCTGCTGGCCCAGACAACATTCCACCAATATTCCTTAAAAAATGCTCCAATGCATTATCTAAACCGCTTACAGTACTATTCAACCGCCTCTTGTTCCTTGGATATTTTCCAAGCCGCTGGAAATCGAGCTTCATTACACCTATCCCCAAAAAAGGAGACGACACTGACATAACCAATTATCGCCCCATTTGTATACAGTCAGTACTTTCTAAGCTTTTTGAATCAATGGTCCTTGATGAAATCTATCCCAAATTAATAAAACTAATCGACCAAAAACAACACGGTTTTATCAAAGGTAGATCAACCGCAACTAACGTAACAATATTTCAAAACTTTATATTAGAATCTTTTGCAAAAAATAAACAAGTCGACTGCATATATACAGACTTTTCAAAAGCATTCGACAAAGTATCCCATAAACTACTAACCCGAAAACTACAGGGTGCGCCAGAGAAACTTACTTATTTGAAAAAATTCCCGACCGTTGAGTTGGGCAAGTAGAGGGGCGAAAGGGGGCGCATCTGGAGGAAGACGTCCCCAAGTTTGTTACCCATTCTCGTCAGTTGCCATTATGCTGTGGTCTAGAGAGCAGCGGGCCTTCGCCTTCGAAAGCTTCTTTTGTAACGGTCGCTCAGTTGTTGCTACGCAACGTGCCTTTCGCGCTCGCTTCGAAATTCCTCCTACGGATTTGACTCCATATGATTTTTTTTATGGGGTTATTTGAAATCCCTTGTTTATGTCAATCGACCACGGACCATAGATCACCTGAAAAACAACATTCGCGATGCTATTGCCAATATTCCGATTGATATGCTGAGAAGAGTGGACGAGAACTTCAAAAAACGACTTAACCAGTGTATGCGCGATGAGGGTCGCCATTTAAAAGATGTAATTTTTAAGACAGTATTAAAAAAAACTTGGTACATTGCATTTTCAAATAAAAAAAGAATTACAACAATAACTACAGTGCTTTTGTTTTTATTGAACTTTCAAATAAGTAAGTTTCTCCGGCGCACCCTGTATTTGCCCTAGGAGTAAGAGACAACATGCTAAAATGGATTACTAGCTATTTAACTAATCGTAAACTATTTGTTAAAATAAAATCTTTGCTATCGAAAGCTTTCTGTGCGACCAGTGGCCTACCGCAAGGTAGTCACCTTGGTCCGGTTTTGTTTCTCATTTTCATTAACGATATAACAAATTGCTTCGACGATGTCGAGGTATTGCTCTTTGCTGATGACATCAAGCTATACAAAAAAATAACTGATGTAAATCATTGCCAAATACTACAATCAAATATTAATAAGTTTAAAGATTGGTGCGTACAAAATAATCTGTTTTTAAATGTAGACAAATACAAAACCCTGACTTTCTGCAGAAATAAAAATCCTATTTTATTTGAATATTCCATTAACAATGCAGCTTTAGAAAGAGTCACGGAAATGAGAGATCTCGGAATTATTTTGGATGAAAAACTAAGTTTCGCCAATCATATCCACCAAATTGTAAACAAAGGCATGAAAACACTAGGCTTCGTATTAAGAACAACTAAAAACTTTAACTCCATACAAGCCATTAAACTGTTATACATATCTCTAGTTAGAAGTATAATTGAATATAACTCAGTAGTTTGGTCTCCCTCTTACAAAATTCACATTAATAACATTGAGCGAATACAAAAAAAAATTTCTGCGTTTTATAAATTTTAAATTAAATATCCCACTAGAAGACTTACAATATCATTTCTTATTAAACACTCTAAAAATACACACATTGGAAGACAGGCGTAAAATAAACGACTTAACTTTTTTATTCAAGATTCTAAACTCTAAATTCGACTGTTGCGAACTTCTGCAACTCATAAACTTACGAATACCTACAATAACAACACGACAAAATACACTATTCCACTGCAACACACATAAGCGCAATTACATTGCGAACTCCCCAATACAACGGTTTCACACTATGGGAAACCAATACTTAGGTGATGTCGATATATTTAATATTAACTTTGCGAATTTTGTGGATTATGTAAAAGACCTATTTCAATACTATTCCTAAATGGAAGTTATATTTTTGTAAACCAGTCAAATCGCTGTATTTTTTAATTTATGTTCTTGTTATTTTTAATTTTGTTTCTCGCATATACTTATGTTATTTTATTTTTATTATTTCTTTCTCAGTGGCGGATTTGCCCTTAGGCCTATGTAGGCCCGGGCCTAGGGCGGCCAGATATTAGGGGCGGCCAATCGTGACAAAAATGAAAAATAGATGATAACAAGAAATTTCTTCCTAAGTACCTAAATATTCTACATACAAAATAGCGATATGCAAGAGCGTGTTCACACACAGCACACAGCGCGCCCCCACGCCCCGCAGCCGCCCTCGCCACACCTATGATGGGTACTGAGAAAGGGGCGGCTACATGGTCTGGGGCCTAGGGCGGCCAAGACTGCAAATCCGCCTCTGTTCTTTCTTATGTTTCAAAACTGTCATTAAATTTGTACCACCCACATGTAAAAGCCCTCTGGGCGTTAAATAAATAAATAAATAAATAAATAACGTGTTTAAAATGAACAGAGACAAGAACTGAATAATTAATAAGTGGGTATCTACCTATTAAATATTTATTATTTTATATTCATAGTCTGTGCGTGCATTTGCAACATTGCTTTCCTCACGTCAACGTTGTTTATAAGTGAGTAAATATTTACATTCTTATAAAGAAATCGCATAATACGACCGCCATCTTTAATAATATAGGCCGTGCTGTAGAAAATTAACTGTCAGTTCTACTACTAAATATATAACCTAACCTAACCCAGTACAAAAGTAAAAAAACAGGTCTCTTTTAACTGTCAGTTAATTTTCTACAGCACGGCTTGTTTTAATAAAAGATGGCGGTGGCGATACGCGTTAGGTATCTGTCATTGCACACACTTCGCATCATAACCTGTGACTAAAACTAGAACCATTTTATCTGATGATGATGATGAATGACCTGACTCATTTTCGTTGTAGAATTGCAAACAAATCATTGGTCTAATAAATTAATCTTAGAGGCTAAACAAGATATTTGGTGAATGAAGCAACCGTCAGATAACACGAAATTATTACAATTTCACGGATGAAATTTTTTTCCTACTTTGAAACTTAGTTATTTTTAAATAGAAGCACCATCGTCTTCTTTGTTATCAAATTATTATTATATATTATTTGTGTGGAGCATATGAGGCCCTTAGGAAAATAATGGCCTATGTAATCTTTGGGGATGCTGTGTAAGGAGTATTTTTAAGAAAATGAAGGAGAAGAAGTTCTGGTTAGGAAACAGGTATAAGGGGTGGGTAGAAATCTGGGGATCAGTGTGTCCAGGAGTCACGGAAGAATGAGTCCTTATATGAGTCCTGTTGGAGAGGTCAAAGGGTTTCCCTCAACTCAACCAGTATCTCTCGTTCCGGCCCGCCAGTTGGTGGGCAGACGCATTCGCCGCCAAAACCTAGATCTCCTTACCTTACCTCCATGAATCCGGGCACCCCTGCTAAGTCTCCAAATGTAGCGAATCACTTGGCACGATGTTGCAGTGGAAGTGGTGTTGGTTATTCAATAAACGGACGGTTGACTATCATCAGTGTAAAAAACAGTAATGTAGGTTTCGAGGCCTTGAAATGTTGCGTCTTTCTATACCATCATCTTCTAGGATCAATTTGGTGATATTGTACTATTTGTCACTTCTCATGATGCGACTAAGATTTTAGACTTTTCAACTTTTTATATCCGTTTGATTTTCAAAAGTAACTAAAATGTTAAAAGAAGTAAACTGGCTTAAATATAAGTAAGCGATGATATTTAAACATACAATAATAAAAAACCCATAACCAAAATAATTATATCCTACAGGAACATTCACAGACGTAACCCAAAAACGTGCAATGAAATAGGGCTATCAGAAAAGGGCAAACCCCTAAAATAGTTTACTATACAAAGCAATATATTTATTATTCGAAAAGTTTTAATGTTTGCATCAATTGATAGATTCCAGCTGGATTGTAGTAGCCATATTTATTCAAATAAAATGTAGTAAGGTATGTATGTAAATAATAATAAATTCCACATTTGCATCTCCGTAGGTACAAAATATTGCAATGTTTGGCTAAGCGAATAACTTGGATTAGTTACACTTGATGGCCTAGGTAATTTGTGGATGAACCTACAAATATATTATATTTATCCACATTTAAAAAGAGTCTATCTTCTAATCCTTGGTTATACACGGTATACGTAGTTTCTGTTGGTTATCACGTAGAATAAGTCAAAAGTTTTTTTTTTTTTCGGAGCATTCGACTATTGTTTCCTTTTTCTTTCGGCAACTAAGTTACAAAAACTTTCGGAGCCGGCTCTACGCTTCGATGCATTTTAAAGGACAATAAACTGCTAATATCATTGAGGTATACCTACAGATAAAAGGCTGAGAGTAACCCCCAACTTCAACGTAAAAATTCCAACTTCAGACTCGATTTACTCGGAAACGAAATCTAAAATCAAAAAAGTTTTACTAACCTCAAGATCGTCTCTAAATGTAACGAAGATTCATTAGTGTACCGCTTTTTCATACATATTATAATGTAGCTTCCTTTATTCACAGTATAAGGTATACGTGTAAGCCCCAACAAAGGCCCAACACCCTAAAATTTCAAAAGAAAGAACAATGGAAAGGCTTCGGGTGCAATATAACAACGCTTACCGATTGATGTTCGGACTCCCCAGGCACTCAATGTTTACAGAAGGGCGAGTTCCAGGATTTACAGCTCTGTTAAGAACCAGGATTGCAGGACTGAGGGGAAGGATAAACCATTCCAGAAACATTTTTATCATAGAATCCCGTCTGACTTTAGGATCGAGCATTGAAGACCATTGGAGAAAGATACTGCTCCCACAATCTTAGATCCGATGGATTCCCGTGCTTCTCTGCTTTAATCTCACTTTTATTTAATCTATTTTCTTTATTTTCCTATTATGTAAATATTATCTGTACTTATACCCTCTATGGGATGTGTGGGATTGCACTCACCTCTCCACATCCTGGAATAAAGAATTTATTATTATTAAAATAGCGATGAATACAACATCAGGAATTAAAAAATGGTTCAATGAGTACATTATTTTCCACCTTTTATAAATTGTGTGACATCGTTTTCTCTCTAAATATGTAACGTGTTCGATGCGTTTCCAAAACAAATCACTCGCTACGTGATTTGGAACACAGTGCTCGCTTGCGGATGCAAGTTATTTGAATATAAGAACAATAAATCTACTGTTTTCTTTTTTTGTAGCCCTTTAAATGTCGCACGTGGAGATATTACCTCGGTCAAGATTAAAATAAAAGCAATGTATAGGGCCGGCCCCACGCGGGCGCAATTGGAGCAGTCCGCTCCGGGTGCCGAATTGCCATCGCCTTTAAGATTATTTTTTATCACAACGTAAATACAAATCATCCGAATATTGTTGATTACAGTGATCACCTGCCTAGACGTCTACTGGTTTTATTTATTTATTTATTACACGCCCTAGTGGGCTTTTCTTTTAAAAAAAAATACAAGCATTTTGTATCAGAGTAAACACTTAAAAATTAATACAATAAAGAAGAATGTAAACATAATGGCAAAAATGAATCCTCACGCATATAATTGAATTTAAAAAATTCAAAAAAACTAAATAGTAGAAGCGGAGAAGTTATATGGGTACATAGGTCTATTTGTGTCTAGAAGAATAAAAGTGATAGAATATACAACATTTATACTGATTAGTTTTCAAATGAAATATATCACCCAGATCAGAATATTTGTTTCCGAGATTGTGAAGTCTCGGAATCGGAGAATTTTGGTAAGGTAGTGTCATGGTGTTATTGAAGTAAAAAGGTAAGAAATGTTTTTGGGATCATGGATATTGATACATTGAAGTAATTCGGGACAGTCAATTTTAAAATGTAGTATTCTTTGTAACGGTATTAAATCTGTGCTTATTCTTCTTTCTGAAAGTTTCAATAGAGACATTTTATCCAAGAGGTAATTGTAATTTATGTTTTGTATAGTAATATGCAATTCATAAACCTTAGAAACTTCCGTTGAATCTTTTCAGTGTTATCTGAATGAATATTGAAAAATGGAGACCATAACTTAGAGTTATACTCAAGTTGGCATCTGACCAGGGTTTTATATAACATAATAAATGTTCCTAAATTATTGAAATCTTTTGCAGCTCTCAAAACAAAGCCATGAGTCTTTAGGGCCTTGTTGATAATATTATTAAAATGACATAAAAAGGTGAGTTTACTGTCGAACATAATGCCTAGATCAATAATTTTATTAAAACAAATTAAATTTTCATCATTTAATGAATATTGAAAAAAAATAGGATTACTTATTTTGGAAAAATGAATGAACTGGCATTTATTTATGTTTAGTGCTAATTTGTTGATTGAACACCATTCAAAAAGATATCTCAAGTTATTTTGAAGTGTAATACAATCATTAATGTGGTTAATCTCTTTATAAAGTTTCATGTCATCGGCAAACAGTAGAACGTTTATATCAGTAAATACATCAACAATGTCGTTTATGAATATTATAAACAAAATGGGCCCTAGAAGAGAGCCTTGCGGCACTCCACTTGTCGCCATAAATTTGTATGAATTCGTGCCATTTATTCTCACACAAAAGACTTATTTTGAACAAATAACTAGTAAACCAATTTAGTAAATTACCGTAAATTCCAAGTTAAGCTAATTTATTGATTAATACTTTGTGACACACCTTGTCAAATGATAACGAAAAAAAAAAATTTTGCCGCCCTTGACAAAGGGCGGCAAAATTTTACTCGTGCCAGGCGCCTTTTGGCTCAGAGCCGGCCCTGAGTGTATATTCTCATTATATCTCTTAGGTATCCGGAAATTACCTGGTGAGATATTGATACAAATTTAGGTTTATGCTCTTTACTGTGTGGTCCCAGACATAATAAAGTATTGTTTGAGCACTAAATAAGAGTTTTTATTAGGTATTCGTATCAGGTGAGCCGCCATTTTCTCTTAAATCGGTGTGCGATGAATCGAAATGTTTTACAATTTTACTCTTTCTTAAATATATGCCTACCCTTTTTATTAAATACATCTACAATATCTAAATTAAAGCATAGTGGCTTAGTGCAACCGACCGGCAATCAGAAGGCTGTGGGTTCAATTCCCGTCGTTGGCATTTCTTTTTTCTCGGAAGATGTTATTAATTTAAAGGTGTTTCATCGAATAATAATTTTTGTTTTAAATAATTAACACCTTCAATACTTTGTTTTCGTTAATGAATGCATGCAAATTTTGAAAGCGGGAATTAACCCACTTCCCGAAATCCGATCGAGCTGCAACTCGGCAGATAGACTCGTTATCGATGACAATGCATTCCATAAACTTTTAATGTCTAACACGTACAAACCCGCAGACATTCACGCATTGCTGCAGATAATATTCGAAATAAATGTCGGTCTTTGGAGAAGTTGTTAGCGCGGTTCACTCCAGTCACTGGGAAGGAAGGTATAATCCTTAGACAAACCATTGTTTTTAAGTTTAAAAATACATTTTTTAGAGAGAATTGAAGAGTCAGTCCCTGGGGAAGATGTTTTATTCCTCAGTCAAACCAAAAAAAGGTTATCAAGTACATCTATTAATAATATTATTAGAATTATAAACAATTTCTACGTGATGATTTTTTTCCTCTGTAACACTTTTAACCATATTGACTCACATTTTTAAATACCTGTATAGGCTAGGTCTGTAAGGACTAAAATGTTTATTTTGAATACTCTCAACCTTGGGATCAAGGCAATTCTTTTAAAATGGATTGAAGTGTTTTACACGCTATAAAATGTAACGTATGAATGTATCTGAAAGTAAATTGTCAAATTTTAATATCCGTTCGTCACTTTTCACAAAACGAATTTTTATTTAAAGTAGGTGAACATAACGTAGAGATTAAATAAATGATGTACACCATTTTATGCAATGCAGAAGACCTTGACAAAGCCGATCGTTGAGTTGTTCTCGACTAAAATAAATTACCGTGGCGAATTATTCTGGTAGTTCATTGTGTTAAAAACTACGTAGATATACTTGTTTGTACCCACAAAAGCGAGTGTGAGAATTTTTTGAAGGTTCCTAATTTTATTATGTAGATATTTTGGTAGATTATTAGTTACTCGGAATCTAGTAGACCGAAACATAAAACCCACTGACAGAAAAATCTCAATGGTGAGCTTCA
This sequence comes from Hesperophylax consimilis, assembly GCF_061612785.1. Classification (NCBI taxonomy): domain Eukaryota; kingdom Metazoa; phylum Arthropoda; class Insecta; order Trichoptera; family Limnephilidae; genus Hesperophylax; species Hesperophylax consimilis. The sequence goes on from NC_142846.1 coordinate 4,446,202, forward strand.
GTTTCATGAAATTTGATTACACTGTTTTCATGACTGAGGGCTTGGAAGCACTTCTTCGATGGTGGGGACCGATATTTCTATTCGTGACGAAGACCCACGCTATCACGAAAACTTTTTGTTTCCACGTAAATATATATATGAATACTACCTACATGATAACATGAAAAAATAGGACTAAAAAGATCTGAGAGATGCCTGCAATTTCGAAAAGTGAAGGAAACTTTACTATATCAAATGACAATAACTAAAGAATGAAAACATGCTAAAACTCATTTCCCCGAACTAAAATCATGCATGCTACCTTTGTTCAATTCATTTGACTGATTACTATTTGTTCAGGTACTGTTTAAGGACCAGGAAGTAAAAGCCATTTTTAGCTGATACCTAAACGTGTATTGAATTTCCGGGATTGGTAAATTACTTAATTGCCCAAAGATTACTCCGTGATTCACTACCGAACATTGCGTTATTTGATGGCAATGTTTTTTTATTGAACATTATACAAAATTATTCGTTTCTAATAAAACAGTATCACAGAAAACGTATAATTGTAGACTGATTGCCTTGATTGGTTAATTACATAATTTCCTTTATTCTACCTTGAGATCGTTATTTACTACAAGTGTTAGTCAAGCCGAAGACGTTGCTCGAACCAAGGTTATACCTATACGTAATATTTTAAAATGTAGGAATAATATTGATGTCAATAAGTTCTACGAAACTGAAATTCACCTGAGTATAAAGGGAGACCAAGATTTGAATGTCTGAATTATTTGCGTTACAAAACCTTGCACTTGAAATTTTTTAATATAAAAAAATAATCTATCATAAATTTTGGAGGTGGTTTTGGGTACCGCCGCCCGGGAACCATTTATTGGTTATCCAACACCTCTGCCATAGATCAATTGTTTCGCTACGTTTGGTGATTTGGCAGGGGTGCCCTGGTTCATCGGGTGAGGGGTGTTGATGCGCCTACCCACCAGCTGGGCGAGGCTGGTTTGGGGAGACCCTTTGACCTCTCCAACTGGACTCTCGACGAATATATTCATATGTCCGTCAAACCTGGACACACTAATCCCTAGATCCTGTGTGGGGTTAGTGTAAAAAAAGCGTAAAATAATTATGTCCCAATGTTCGAGTGGTTTAAGGCGTTGTCCCTGTAATACAGAGATCCTGGGTTCGATTCCCAATTGAGACCGTTACCTTTTTATTTTTCTATGTCTTGTTCTGTTTCATGTTTCTTTAAGATTTATTAATATCATCGACTTATTCAATAAAAAATAATTAATTTAATTTTTTTCACCTAAATATGAAAAAACAGGGATCTTAATTGTGATTTGTTGGTGTTGAATAGGGAACACGACAATCCACGCTGCGGGATTAAAAATTGATCTGTCCGACTACTAGTAAATTATCCTAACTTCAGGTTTGACGAAAACCTCTAGGCACGCACATCAGCAAATCAACACACTTTTTATAAGGATCAGTTCGAATATTTAGATTTCTGTCCTTAAAATAATTCATTGTTAAAGCAAAACAGGACTTTTCGCTATCACGAGCACCAAATCTATTATTTTTATACCCAATTATTCAAGTTTATTACTTTATAAGAAGCACTCCAACGATGACACTCCAAGGATTTGTTACGTAATACCAGCCATGAATTCTTGAAATGTTTCATTACCAACGGGAACTTCCCAGAATCATATTGACCAACAAAACTTTTCTCTTTCCTTGAGCCTGGTTTAAGTACAAACAATACACGTTTTTTTGTGTTAACACGAATCAGCCAGTGGCGTAGCTACCTAGGGGCTAGGCGGGGCAGTGCCCCGGGGCCCTCAAGCTCAGGGGGCCCTCGAATCTTTACCAGAAATCTCGATCGAACTGAACTTTTGGAAATTTCTCCAATTTTCAAAATAAATATGACAGGTTACAACTTGCAACTCCACTTTAATCATGACAACTCAGTTGAGAGAAATTCAAAAGTTATGCCTAGGGAATTCCCCTAAATTCTTTCTGTAGGTTGGCAGTGTTGTCAATTTGACGGAAAGTGATATGTGCCTCATTCCCCAACGACACTTATAGCGTATTAAAATATAGATAAAAAGAAGAAACCCAGTGGTGCATTTAAACGCAAACAACGCCAAGAAAGAGAAGATAGTAAACGAAAATTGCCCAAAATTGACAAGTTTTTTAGTCAGCCTTCTGCAAGTACATCTGGTCAAAATATTTCTATTGATAGTGACTCAAATAATGTGGTAACTGCAGTGTTGGTTGAGAAGCCTACTGAAGAAGATTAGACAATTATTGCAGTTGGAGATACTTCCGCCGCCGAACATGTGAACGTGGATGATGTTTGCATGACACACATAAGAGCGGAGGGTTTGGAGGAACCACATTTCATATTTTTATTTGATAATACCTAATCAGTTTACTTAGCAGTGGGGCCCCATTTTTTAATTTGCCCCAGGGCCCTTGGTTACCTAGCTACGCCACTGGAATCAGCACCAGTGTATTTGTTGTTGATAAATTGGATACACTTGCTGAAGCCCCCGGCATTGCCCGGGCTAATTATTACTCTTATTTTGAACGTCAAGTGTGCAAAATTGAATGAAGAAGTATTTATGGAGTGAACAAATATGTTGTAGATTCACTAGTTTGCCACTTGTACTATGATTTTCCGGACAATGCGCATATATTAATTTTTGCGTTGAGTTATGATTAGTTTTAGACATGAATGGATGGTTTATTCTATGGTGTTGTTGATATGTTGAAGTTATTTATATATACGTATGTTGTAGAAATTCGTTGTATTTCATGTTTTAAACCATACCTGCTGAAGTATCCAGCCTTGCCCGGGCTATATGCATAGTTTGTCGAAATCAGTGACCTTCTTCTAGTTTTGATGGTCGAGAATGCAAAATTTCATCAATCTCGTAATAAAACTGTAGATTTTTATATAAGCAAAGGCAGCATACATAGATAGAAGATATAAATGTTTTATTCTCTGCCACTCTAAATTTTGTACCACGATAATCTTAACTATTAACTATTTTACAGTCAAACGTAAAACATTAGAAACATAACTTTTGTTTCCAATATGTTATGATTCGAATTTTTTTATACACCCTCCCCTGTACACGCCATTGTCTATGACAATGCATTCTATTTACTACTTTTGGTGGCAATCTCGCATACACACGCGGAAACACATTTCTCTGAAATTAGACGACATTAGACCCAATCTGGATTTGGCCCAGTTGTTGGCGTGGTTGACTTCAGCCGTGGGGGGGAAGGTTCAATCAGCAGTCCATCAAAAAAAAATATTGAAAAATGTTTCACCCGTAAATCCACTTTGATAATAACGATGCCTTTTTATTTCTGTTTATAAACGAAATAATATTATACACATAGGAGCCATTAAGTTATAGCAGCTGAATAAATGCGCATTCATAATATGCAATATTTATAAATAAATCATTAATATTCCAAGTAGATGACATCATACGATATGCGATATTAAGACTGTTATGAGGTACCCATTGCTTTTTGTTACAATCTTACTAGATTAATATTATTAAAATAAGTGATCACGAAATGATTTAGGTATACAAAAAGGTACCTCAATGGCATAGGATAGGATATTAATAATGTTATAACAAAATTATTATTAGTATGATCGATGAATAAATAGTAATCGATTTGAGAATAATTTGCATCTTTAATGCATCGTCATATTAATATTCGTCGCCGGAAAGACAAAAGGGCGTAAGCGACAATTTAGTCAAAAGGGAGTTAATCATACAGTTTTGATTAGAATTTTTGTCTAATCAAAACAGTATGTTTAACTAATTTTTGATTAAATTGTCGCTTACGCCCTTTTGCCTTTCCGGCGTCGGTATGATGTTACAACCCTTTTCCTTAACTACATTTTTATTTGTTGCACAGTTGGATTGTTTGTTGAATATTTGTATTGTTTGTTGCACTTACGATTTACTTGTAATATTTTACAAGGAAATAGCGAAATTGAATAAATTAATTTAATTGAATAGTAGTACCTACTTACAAAAAATTACTAAGATAAATTTTTAAAGTAATTTTTGACTACAGTGTTATTAGGCAAATTTTATGAAATCTGCCTAATTTAATTCCATATTCCAAATTCCAAGTAGGTGTATAAATCTTAATTTTGCTCTAGGATTAATGGGCTATTTGAAGAATGGGAAAAATAAAACATTTTACTGTACGAGTGCTACGAAAAAAACTTTTTTTTTGCATATTTAGTCTACACTTAGGAAACTTGTCTGGAAACCAATATTAGCTGTAAGTATTAGTGGCTATTTTAATGCTTGAGTGACAAGTGTGAAGAGATTATAATTTTATTGTTTTTAACAATCATCAAAGCTATGTTTTTCGTCAAAAAAAGTTTTTTATTGTTGTTATGCACATATTTTATTATTTTGATGTACAGTTATTCAAAGTTTATTTTTTATGTTAGAAGATCAAAGAGCACTCACACAGAGCGGCACGACATGGCCCAAAGAGAATTAGATACTACCGACATTTCTGAAAGTTCCGGTTAGAACTCCGGCAGAAGAAATATATTGAAAAAATATTTTATTTAAACTTTAAAAACATATCTGAATACTCCACTGCCCAACTTAAGTACTCAACCAGGGAAATAAGCCAAAATATACTGTATACTCCCAGTTTAAATACATCTTTTAGCTACGAAAATAAATCAAATTTTAAACTAAAGTATAAACATTGCTGAGAGAACAGACTGATAATCAACTTACAAATATTATGAGAGACAGTGTAAAGACTACAAGAATCTAAATAGAAAATAATAACAAAAAAAATACAGAACTAGAAACCCTAGTGAGGAGGGCTATGAAAACTATGAAATTATACTTATATTATGCTTTATACTTACATCATGTACAAACGTTGCCATATAAACTAGTTAAAAAAAGTTTATCATAAGATGACCGTACAACGAGGTACATTGGCTATAAGTAACAACAAAAGTCTATTATAAGATGGTATATTGGCTATAAATCATAAGATTACTGTACAACGAGGTATATTGGCTATAAATCATAAGATTACTGTACAACGAGGAATATTATATTTATATATATATTTTTTTTTAAAAAGAAAGTCAAACATTCCCAGGTTACGAATAACCTGACAATATTTGAAAATCTCCTACTACCACCACAGTAAGCTGAAAATGTTGCTTTTGTTGTGATGGAGGACTTATCCAGCCGAGGAATTGAACACACTACGCCTGGGTGGGACCCAAACGCGATGTCAACTTGGCCAACGACCGGTGGTCGAGTATATTGGCTATAAATTATAAGATAACCGTACGACGAGGTATATTAGCTATAAATCATAAAATTACTGTACAACGCGGTATTTTGGCTACATAAATTATAAGATTACTGTACAGCGAGGTATATTGGCTATAAATCATAAGATTATTTTACAACGAGGTATATTGGCTATAAACCATAAGATTACTGTACAGCGAGGTATATTGGCTATAAACCATAAGATTACTGTACAGCGAGGTATATTGGCTATAAACCATAAGATTACTGTACAACGAGGTATATTGGAAATAATTTACAATAAAATACATAAGTATTTTGGTGGTTGTTGACTTTTATACCACATTATAAAATTTTTCATACGATAGAAATGTAAGTACCTACTGATCTCTGAATTTATGAATTAAAATGAGTTAATTTAGGATCATGTGATTCTCGTGGAGGATCGTGTATCATCAGAAGGGAGAGATACCATCTCGAATATGGAATATGGAAGGTGATGGAATGAATGTTTTAACTTATTGTCAGAGTGAGTCACCATTTTCAGCAGAATTTAGTGCAATTTTACGTCGTCATATCCGGAGTAATATCACTAGTGCAGCATTAGTATTAACTTGTAATTAATAATTAATTTAATTTAACTTAATTTCAAAACATTCCACTTTATTTTAGTACGTATAATTTACTGTACGATCAAATGTTTTATAAAAAAATCTGCTAATGTTATATAAATTTTCTTGATAGTCGAAAAAAGCTGAGTTGAACTAGAATTAGAAATATTGTAGATAGAAAAAGCTTCGTAAGTTTTCCATCTCGGATTTTATTTTTAGAACTAATAGTTGAGATTCCTTCATAAATAAACCTAAAACTCATCGTGGGGTTTTCTTGAAAATATTGAAATAGCATTAATGTTTTAATTAAAGTTGATCATTTTAATCTTTATAAACGGGTACCTCATCCCTTATATCTATAATTAAACCAGCTACCGCCACTCCAATCAAACCAATATCAAAGTTTTCCCAAGTGATTCATCTGTAATTAGTTAAACATTCTGTGGAAACCCATTTCCAGATAACATCAAGAACTCTGAGTAGAGTGCTCTGTTCATGCAGATCAGATAAAATACCGTTGTTGGTTGTTGTTGGTACTTGTAAGTACCGCTGTACCGCTGATGCTGCCTGACTACGGTCTTCCAGTATTTAACACATATGCATCTTCAATTAGGGTCAGTGAATAACACATCACTTGAGATGATGCTTTCATCTCGATATAGCTGCAGCTCATAAACTCATGCAGTGCCGTACTAAGGCCCTGTATATCAGTTCCTCGTTCCGCCGACCTTCCTCGCTCAAATCTAAGCGGGCTAAATCGGTAGCTCAATCCTTGATAAGCCGTTAAGTATTTAATTTTTAGACGCCGAGACGTTAGCAGTGGCACTTGTCAAATTTGAAATTTCGTCGCTCTAGTTCGTTTTTGTCCAACATACCATTTTTGGCGAAGTTGAGTTAAGAATGCAGTTGTTCTCAGAAACCTTTTTTTTATACGAGACAGGTGAAAAAAATATTTTTTATGTGTTTTCAAGACGCAGTTTGTCTTAAGTCCACCAAAATTAAACAACATTCCGAGCGTGTTTATCTAACACTTTGTCCTACATTATATTTTATAGTTATTTATATTTTTTGTAATACCTGCATCAACTGTAAAGCGCCCCTGTGGTGATATCTCACAAGAGCGGCGCAATACAAATTATCCAATAAATAAATACATCCAAATTATAAACGTGTTTTCTGCGTTATTTTAAATATTTGGAACGAATTTTACTTAAAAATAATAATTTCTATCACTTTAAATCATTTTAGTAAGGTTAGAATTGAGCTAATTTAATTGTTTATGCATTTTTCGTAAAAAAAAATTTAAAGCGCTATTTCTCGCGATTTACGTTTTGGTCTGTTGGATAAAAATGATCTAGAGCGACGATTTACGTAAATGACACGTCAATTATGTAAATAACACATCACGATATAGCTACAGGTCATACAGTCATGCAGTGGCGTACTAAGACCCTGCATATCAGTTTCTAGCTCCGTTGACCTTCCTCGCTCAAATTTAAGCGGGCTAAATCGGCTTTGATAAGCCGTCAAGTAATTATTTTTTTAAACGCATAGGCGTTAGCAGTGACACATGTCAAATTTTACATTTACATAAATAATTGCGTACTTTCATCTCAACGAAATTCTTTCATTCATCGAGCGATGAAGAATGTCGATGATATTAATGGATAATCAACAAGTCACAGTTCGTAATAATTTCATGAATAGTGCATTAACTTCAACAAAACAAATACTATTTATAACTAGTATCTAATACTACTATTTACAACTAGTAATAGCACTATTCTGATTGAAGAGGGGAACTTTATCAAAAATCAACGTGTTTACTTAACACGCTTAAAAATAAAATGCGGTTGTTGATTTTTTGAAATATCGCGATGACAGTGGTTGGGTTTTGCAAAGAAAAGAGAAACACGTTCCTTTATTAAAATAATAGACAATTCTGACAAATGTAATATTGGTGATATCTATGCTTACTACATACATATGGATTTCGTTTATGTGCTGTCATGCTGGCTATAGATTCCACAACCAAGCCGAGCTTAAAATAAATTGATATACCGGATCTCATTAAGTATAGCTGGTACTCAAATCGACCCTCAATATAAGGCATTTCAGTACCGACGTTTTCTAATTTTAACTTCACGTTCTTGCTAGTTTTCAGCTCGAAAAAATATCATTAAAAACCATTCATGTTCAACAAATTCATTATCATTCGTAAGAATTTTATAATGCGTGGCCAATGAAGGACATTTCCAGGATAAAATCCTTTGTGGTAAGTAGTAAGTAGGTATGTGACATGTGTATTTTCCAAGTCAAGCCCTCTGCGTTTCTTTTGTGCTGGTTTTCCACAGTATCATGCCGTTAATTCCGATAAGTTTATTTTTACAAAGTTACTAACTTTTCTTAGAAAAATTTACAAACATAACCAATCATTACAGATGTTTTCCTCTTATTTTAAACATCAAGTGTGCAAAAAAATGGGTGTTTTTTTTCCAAATATCATGAAGACATTTTATTACCTGAAAACTCTTCTCTACATATATCTACTAGGTGAAATCCCCGGCGTTGACCGGGTTTTTCACAGATTTTTTAGAAATCAAACGTAGTGATTTTCCTATTGTTTTGAAGGCAAGGCGGCGAAATATTATAAACCTCGGAATAAAACTGTAGATATGTATAAAAATAAAATCCACACCGCCCGGCTGCCACAGACACTCTTCTTTATACAAATAGAAGATAGATAGAAAAAAGTTGTAAATAATTTTACAGAAGATTATAATTTAACGGCCCTCCATAAAGCAGGGTAGGTAGGTAGGTAGGTACCCACTCCAGTGAGAAATAATACTATTTTTTTAGTAATTTTACTACCCGGTTTCAGACTAAAACTTGTTTTATATCTATTTTTATTAAAATAAAACGGAGAATTGTCTTATTTTTTAACCCTTCAGATTCTTAAATATTTTTACCAACAAGTCCCAACGACATGGTGAATTTTCTTGGAATTTCGGAATGCTTCCGAAGTATCTAAAATGTGCTAAATATTACTTAGTTTTGAAGTTGTCATTACAAAAAATACTATTTTAGAAAATAGATTAAATTATCTTTGAAATATTTGCATTTAAAAACATTGATATTTCTAAAAAAATTTTTTTTAATATCAAAAATTAAAATTTAAAAAAAATAGCAGGACATTTTGACTCGAAACGTCCATAATTTTCAAAGAATTCGATATTTATAAAGTATATTCGTTTTGTGTAGGAAATAAGTAATAAAAATATCACTTCACTTTTTATACCGTTAATACAATAAAAAAATTTAAATATTTTTTTTAACTTTCAACTGTCTATGAAAAAATGCTTAATTTGTTATCATGTACTTTGACAATATTTTAAAATTTTATCCATGTAATAATGTAAAAATATTTGATACAAACTTTGAAGAATAATTATTTATCTTACCAATGACGAACATATCACAAATCTACGCATTATAGAAACAAAGAAAAAAATATTTTCATAATGTATTAACCCCCCGGTCAAATATGTCCTTCAGAGGCTTTAATGGAATATGATGTTTGTGTCTAGTAATGTCCTTGCTAGGCCTAAAGGTTTAAAAGATGAAACATGTTTATGTCAAAGGTTTGCGCGCGGTAGCAATGATGTTTGAGTATAAACATTTTATATTGAACTAAAAAATGGCAATGAATTGATACCCATCTTCCTCGTCCCCATCTCCAACTACCTTCAGCCTCACAACTAACCCCATTTGAGGATGCCATTGTGTCTTACTGGCTGCAGACGGTTGGGACTCTTGTAGTTTATTTAGGATATCACCTGCGCAGTTCATTATTTCTACCAATTATTAGTATATTGACAATGACTATATAATAAATGTGTCAAGATGTCAATGAATACGATTATCTTGCATTGAGAAACAAACTCAATATTTGAGTTAACGATTATTTATTTATTTGCTCTGTTCTGAGAGTTCCGTTATCTGAAAGACCAAAATTCATTTATTATGTATGTGCATGATGTCCAGAGTTCATCTTGGGAAACGTCCGATAATAGGTAGGTAGATGCGTCAGAAATACCGAAAAAATATGTGATAATAATACTTATAAATACACGGTGTCCGGGAACCCGTCGTACAAGCGGGAAATTGGTAAATCTACTTCATATTTCGAGTCGATTTTGTGTTATATACAGGGTTTTCCAATAAGATGTGTTATTTTGATATTCAATCGTAAAAGATCAATGGTTTTGTTGCTTGTGTGGCACGTAGCGCCGTTTTGTTGAAAGTAAACATTGTCCAGATCAATACCATCCAATTCCGACCATAAAAAATCATTAATCATCTCTCGATAGCGCAATCCATTCACCGTAACTGTTGCTCCAGCCTCATTTTCGAAAAAGTAAGGTCCAATGACTCCGCCGGACCATAAACCGCACCAAACAGTCACACGTTGAGGATAGAGAGGCTTTTCAACAATAACTCTTGGGTTTTTCGAGCCCCAGATGCGAAATTTTGCTTGTTGACGAAGCCACCGAGGTGGAAATGGGCCTCATCACTCAAGATGATTTGCATTTGATTCACTCAAGTGAATTTTAATAATTTCAATGCGTTGCTGAAGCGTGTATCGTTCCATTTTTATCAATGACGTAGTTTCGTCTTGTCAAATGTCAAAAAATGACAGCTTCAAAAGTAACATCTACCGAAATAGCGGGCTATTCAAAATAACACCTCTTATTGGAAAACCCTATACATGGTGTCCGAGAAGTGATGTTTTAAGGTAGTTTTTAGGTAAAAACATTCAATTGTTTGTATGGAAATGTAAATAATCTTCTACGGAAAAATATTTTAAAACTTCTATGTACAAAAGGATGAAATAAAATTATCAATTATCAAAATGATCACTAAGCGTTCAAATATGGTTTGAAAGGGAGATATGTAAATACGAATGTTAGAGGGAGCGCACTAATGCGAAAATTATGAATATATTTGAGAAAACACGACTCCTTTGAAATAGAACAAACATCTCTCGACAAAAGCTTTAATTGAATTTTAATATACACAGAATTTTTTCATGTCTATAACACATTATAACAGAGCAAAACGTGTTTTCAATAATTTTTGGAGCTTACTTTGCGAGTTTTTTTTTCCATCGAGAGAATTTAATATAATTAACGTTTCTGCATAACATATGCAGAGATATTATTTTTGAAAAAAACATATATATTTTTTGGAACTAAAAAACTTAAAGAGTTAAAGAGACACTTCTTATAAATCGATAGAAATTGGGTAAGCGAGGACTTAGATAAAATTTAAAAATACTCTGGGTGTTGTGTTGTATATTTTTGATGAATATTACAAATATTTCTTTCCAGATTTACTGTTGTAGGTAGTAAACAAAACAACATTTAAAAAATTACAGTAAATGGTATTCTCATAAAAAGTTCCAATATCATCTCATTTCCTGAACATATATTAAATTACTTAGGTAAGAACGTACTGTAGATGACTGTTCGTGGCCAATCTTGCATGAATCAATAAAATTATTGCGCTCTCAATCTCAGCAGTCGGTTACAATAATAATGCAATTTAATTCGCAATAATAACTGGTCGTAAATAATATCTTGTTTTAATATCAGACCTCACCTAAAATTTCAACGCAATCCGAAGTGTTTTTGGTTTAATTAAAAATATGGAACAAAAATGATATGGCATCTTGCTTTGTCTGTTTGCAGAAATTTTGATTAATCAAATAAGTCACATAGATGAAGATGAAATTGAAGTAGCGAGCTGGAAATAGTTGCGTTGAACTAGAAACTCTCGTTTGTTCAAGGCTGTGCAAATTTCATAACGCCAGAGCTCACTATTTATACATATTTTCGGGTGGTATAACTGTGTGCATATTTAAGCCCCCGCATATCCATTTTTTACCGATTTATGACAAGTTTCTCGTTAACTCATTTAAGTTTTATGTTCCAAAAAAAATAGTATTTTCGGATATAATATCCATACATTAGTTATACAAATTATATGAAATTCGCTTGATAGAAAGTAATAGCAAAGTAAGTTCCGAAAATTATTAAGAACACGTTTTGCTCTCTTATTTAATATGTTAAAAACGTGAAAAGGTTCACAGTGTATCTTTTAATTGCAACTAAAGCATTTGTCGACAGTTTTTTGCTCTATTTCAGACGATTCGTTTTTTATTACCTACATATTTTCACCATTTTCGCTATATTACTATCGTTTTTTAATATTAGAGCGCTGCTTTTATCATTCGTATTTATATATCTCCCTTTAAAACCATTTTTAAACGCTTACTATGGGGCGGTATGCGTTAGTTTCGATAACTGAATTATTTATGCAATTAATTTCTCAATAACAACAACGGATTGCAAAGGATACATTATTGGGTAACTCCTGCAGGTATATGTGTACACGTGTACCTACTCTAGAACTAATAATTACAGCAATACACATTTCTCAACCATCCAGTAATTATTCTAGATTCACATTTCCGACATTCAGTGGCCCAGTAGACTTGAAAAAACTTGGGAACTCCGTCGCATCAGACACGCGATTGTGTTTGACTTTGTGTTTGTGTTTGAGTCCACAAATTGGGGTTTTTTTGCACTTCCTAGATACCTCGTAGGTAGATATACCGCTTACTTTTTGGTCAGAGAAACAAAACCTCACGGATTATTATTGCCGTCGGAGCTCCGCGTATTGCGAGGTGACCTCACCAGAGAACACCCATTCGTTCCCAGTGGGGCTCGTTCAATTCACTCATTCACTGTAGTGCCGAAGACAACACCGGAGTTCGTCACCGGTAGTCTCGGCTTTGCAACGATCACCGAGTCAACATGAAACAAATTATTCACCGGGTTTAATACATGCAAATGCAAATCGTCGTAAATTTATTGTACGTGCTTCATCTCGTATTTTGTGAGTGAAACATTATAAAAATAACCCGCATTTAACATTGTTATCTGAGTGTAAATAATCTGAGTGCTTGTTGTACCAATTATTTCGAGATCGCAGTCCGTCAGTTCTCTTGAGCCGAGGTACACAAATCACTGTGATATCGCAAAGTGAAGTGTTTTAGTGTTTTGCTTTTTTGGTTAACTTGTATTTTCGCGCTTGCGCTGTGAAAAGCGAATTTTCCGCCCAGCCATGGACGAGGAAACTATGTGGAAAGGCTTTTACGATAAGCTGCAGAAGCAGAAATCTGAGGAACAAGTCGATCACGAGACGAAGTAGGTTCAATTTATTTACTAACAGCATCAGATTGTCCGCAACAATTTTCACTGTTATTGATTTTGATGCAGCTTTAAGCTAACCCAGTGTGTTTATTTATGATCTGTACCGGCATTTCATGTTGTCTGTACAATCATAGCTAAAAATAAACTGAAGACTTCGACCGTGTTAGTCTAGTAACATTGTATAATATACTAGTATATACCAATTTTGCATCTATGTGCGTATTTAATAATTATTAGATATTCATAACTTTCCTACAAGTGTCTAGTAAGTGTCTAATAAATTAACTGCATTGAAACGCACCGCAACAGGCATAATATTATATAATACTATTTTTGCTAAACATCGACTTACATGTTAATATTTCACACCTACGAACTAAATTGAGGTCATAAAAATGTTTTTTAAAATGGCAATATTATTTATGTTTGATAATATTCTATAATGTGCAAAATATGCAGTCATTATTATTAGAATTTCGTAATTTAGTATCAATGATAAAGTAGGTGTAGGTACCTAAATCAAACAATCATGGTAAAATGCTACATCTGAGCGTACAAGCGAAGTCCTGTTTTAAATGTCTGTTTGGCATTTTGTATGTCTGTAAATTTGTTTGTGCGTTCCGTTTCCGTTTTAGAAAATTTTGCTGCATTCACTTTATTATTCAAGCAAGCCTAACTTTGACTAGATGGTTAATTTTGAATAGGTGGCTAACTTATACTATCATTGTTCCTTGTATTTATTTCCTCCAATACCGATTCAGTAAAGATTCTTTTTTCAAATGCGATATCGTCGTAAATTTGGTCTTATTAGCATTTTTCAATGTTATGGTACCTACCTGGCTGAAGAAAGTTTGAAAATAGAATTTTCATGGAGATAGTTATGTTACTTTGGACAAATTGTTTAATTCCTTATATGAAATGAAAAAAAAGTGTCATCAATTTTTTATTTAAAACCAAGTAGGTAGGCATAAGTACTTATTTACACATCTTATGATTTCAGAGGAAATGTTGGTTCTGATTAAGAGAGAATTAGAAACATACCTTTTTGGTCGCGAGGTCTACTGTTCACAGAACGACAGAACTAGTATATAGATAGGACCTAGTTAGATATTATGTAAGTTTCACAATATAAAACGGTACTTGGTCTTTGTCTTCAATAAGCATTTTGAAATAATGTGGTCACATTTGGATTTATAGAACTAAAACCGGAAAAAAACTACCTATATACCTACGGTGGTTTTTTAACATGGTAAATAAATACCCTTTTTTTCTTTACAACTTATCTTTTCGCCTTGGCTTGTCCTGGAGCGGTATTCTGAGAACGCTTACCCGCTTGATAGATTCATACAGGATTCTAACAAGAATAAAATTGAATATTATAATTTCGACATTGTAGATAACAAATGTAGATTATAGATCTGGAACATAATTCAAAATATTATGACGTACGAGTTGTTATATTAACATTTAAAATACCTAACATATGATATGTAGTAAAATAAACAATTACTCTGAATGATAACGTAATGTTTGTGTATTCTAGATAGTAATAATAAATGGAATTAAATAAAGTTCGTGAAATTTTATAAAATAACCAAAAAATCAAAACGCTTCGGACGAATTCTGACGTCATAAGTATCCACGCTACTTACTACTACGGTAGAAATGACCACATATGTTGATACTAGAACGTCACACACTCTTCCACCCCAAACTACACCATTTCAAATTGGTTGGTTTTAGTCATAGACTAAATTAGACACATCAATGGTTTTAGTGCATAAAAAATCGTTAGGTATACCTAACTTCAAATTCATTTTTAAAAAGAACTAAAATAAAAATACTTGTAGAGTACCTACGTAATCCAGTGAATGCTGATAAATAAATTGTTCATACTAATTTATTTACAATAACAAATATTTAAATTTGTTCTTATTATTCAACTACCTACGTAGGTACCATACCAAGCAGTTCTGAGTTTTTTTCTAATTGTTCCGCATTGCTCATAAAAGAGCGTGGGTGTGACTTTCAAAAGCGGATTAAAAAAAATCCCATAACCTACGTGTTTTTGTATTCTCAGTCTGCAGTTTTGCAATCCAATGATTATCCAATGATTAATGATTGCAATGGCCTAAATAAGTGTTTACAGTTTCAGTGACGTAGTCAACATTACTTTCTGAGATATTAGAGGTATCTAATATCCGCATGAACGATTTTACATAGATGCAGTTAGTTCTGTTATAACGTTCTCAATACGATGAACTTAATTTAAAAACTGGTTCTACCGATAACTATCAAATGAAAACCATTCAAACCTTCAGAGGGTTCTGTTTATAAAGGTATATGTTTTTACCCGTACCTCCATAACCCCTAAATTACTCGTGTTTGGAAGATTTAAAAAACTTTAAGGTGTTGCTCGTAAGGTTATAAGCACCCCTTATTTAGAAACTAGTGGGTAGGCATTTATTCTCAGTTTTGCCCGAAATTCCGAGACATACGGTTTGAAGAATTCAGGTTCAGTTCCATGTGGCTTGAACTTTCAGATAAATTGCATTCGATTTGTCTGCAAAAACGATATTTACTGCTGATAGTTTAAGATTATTGCCTTTTGCAGCTCCTGTATTGCGTGTAGAACGTCATTAGGAACGTTGTGTAGGTAGGTATCTCTTGCTCTGGGTACTTTCTACATTGGGTCAAAAATATGGGTCAAAGATTTGTATTGACATTTCAATTCTTGTAGCTGCTTTCACTCGGTTTGCTCAACAGAAATTATTAGAGGAAAGGAAGCGTATTTGGAATACTGTTGGTAATTCGGAATACCGTCTTATCTTCGGTTCGGGTGGCGGAATCTATCGGTAATAATTATAACTATTGAAAGTCGAAGCTGTGAGCCTTGATTTTGGCCGGTATAACAGTTCTCCTGTGTCTGCGGATGAATGCTGACGTGTTTTGTGAAGTTGCTCCTATCAAAACTTTTTCGGTGAGTTTTTAATCCAATATAATCACCCCATATTCCAAACTATTTTATAACATTACAAATGAAATCACTTCAGAAAAAGTTATATTTTTATAGTATGGCTTTCGTTTTTGCATTTTTTAATACTTTGACATGTGATATAAGAAAGATCTTTTAGGTTATATGTTGCTAATGCGGAATACGGAATGTGATGCAAAATCGGAATAGTATTCCAAATTATATTCATTTTTTTAAAGTACTTTTATTTAATTTTACAGAGATGTCGTCACCAAATTTGTACCAGAAAAGGAAGAAGTGGGATTCGAATGATATGTGTGAAGCCATTAGTGCTGTTCGCAATAAAAAAATGGGATATTTGATGGCAGCTAAACGCTTTAAAGTCCCACGTACTACTTTGTTTCGACTCGTATCTGAAAAAGATGCTGACCCTTTGACTTTAACCTCAAAGAAAATTGGCCGAAAACCAGTTTTTAGTGCAGAGTTCGAAAAACAATTGGTAGACTACGCCCTTGTAATGGAAAAAAAATTCTATGGTCTAACACAAATGGATATCCGACGATTGTCTTATCAAGTGGCTGTTAAAAATAATCATCCAACTCCTTTTAAATCGGGAATTGCTGGCAGATACTGGTTGAAAGGCTTCCTAAATAGACACAAAAATGTGTTATCTATGAGAAAACCTACAGGAACCTCGTTTGCAAGAGCCATCGGTTTTACCAAAGAAAAATTGGACACATTTTACGACATACTAGAAAATGTGTATTCAGAAAGAAACTACCCCGCCGACCGTATATTCAACGTAGATGAATCAGGACTATCTATCGTTCAAAGTAAAATCCCGAAAATCATTGGACGCCGTGGTAAAAAAACAAATCGGTGCACTAACTTCGGCTGAACGAGGGTCTCTTATAACTATTGTGGTTTGTATGAGCGCATCAGGCATATATGTGCCTCCAATGATAATTTTCCCCCGCAAAAATATGAATCTACAGCTCATGAAAGGAGCCCCGGCTGGATCTGTTGGAGTATGTCATCCATCTGGGTGGATACAAACTCACCTATTTACCCAATGGTTTTTACATTTCATGGAGAAAACTAAACCAAGCGAGAGCTCTCCGGTTTTGTTAATCTTGGATGGTCATTATAGCCATACAAAAAACTTGGAGATTGTAGATTTGGCTAGAGCGAATCACGTCTCCATAATATCACTCCCTCCTCACTGCACACACAAAATTCAGCCCCTCGACAGGTCATTCATGAGTCCTCTGAAGGCCTATTATAGCGAAGAAATTCGTATGTGGCTACGTAATAACGCATGAGCTTTGTCAGTATATGACATAACGGAGTTATTTGGAAATGCTTATCGCAAATGCCAAACCGGAGAGATTGCAGCAAATGGATTCAAATTTAGTGGAATCTATCCCTTCAACCGGCGTATTTTTAGCGATGCTGACTTTCTTGCTTCAGAAATTGAAGAGTCTGAAGTCCAGCATTGTGCAGAAGCGTCAACAACACCCATGATGGAAGTTGAAGCACGTCCATTAGCTTTAATGGAAAGTCCACCCGAAGAACAAAGTCCTTCCTTGGTCGCGATTGAACCCCAGCCGTCGACTTCGCGTGGAAGACCCAATCGCACTATCATTACCCCATTTGATGTTTCCCCGATTCCGCAAACTAGGAAAAAAACATCCAATAGAGGGCGTAAATCAGCGGTTTCAACCGTTATATCAAGTTCTCCATACAAGAAGCAACTAATAGATGAACAGGAAAAGAGGACTGCCAAGAACAAGCCCAAGGGTACAAAAAATTCAAAAAAGAAAAAAACGGCAGATATTGCTACTGACTCGGATTCTTCTGCATCGGAAGTAATTGATGACAGTTCCTCTTCTGATATAGTCATCCCTCCTGGAACTAATAAACCAAACGATGAAGACGCAGTGTGCTTTTTCTGCAATGGTCCTTTCAGTTAGGATGTAAGGGGAGAACTTTGGGTCAAGTGCCTAATGTGCAACCTCTGGGTACACAATGAATGTGCCGGATGCGAAACAGAAGAGTATGTATGTGATTATTGCAAATAATTAACAAGACACTATTATATTCTGAAATATTAAAAGTGAATATAATTTGGAATATACTATTCCGAATTACATGCACTTTTAAAAAAACGCATTTTTTCTCATTCTTTAATTTTTTATTTTTTAAAAGCACTGTAATATTTTTTTTTTAATTTCTGTTCTCGTTTCCTAATAAACTATTAGTTTCTTAGCACTTAAATCGACTTTTATCCGTAAAAACATTTTTATCTTATTTTCTACACCCTAAAATGTCAATGGTATTCCGAATATGCTTCCTTTCCTCTATTATTCAAATAAAGACAGCTAACCACCAAACACACGGAGACAACTTACTGATCTAAAAT
Organism: Hesperophylax consimilis; assembly: GCF_061612785.1. Lineage (NCBI taxonomy): Eukaryota > Metazoa > Arthropoda > Insecta > Trichoptera > Limnephilidae > Hesperophylax > Hesperophylax consimilis. The sequence goes on from NC_142846.1 coordinate 4,464,825, forward strand.
GTTGCTAAATTTATTAAGAATTTCTTCAAATTATTCGTAATCCGGTTAAAAACTGGATTGCAGGCCCTTAACGAATGAATTGATAGTTTTTCTGCTGAAATTTTAGTAAAAGAGGAATTATTATAACGATTTCGGAACACCTATTCCTAAGAATCCTAATATTTTCTCATTTTGTCATTATATATTGCCAGGCAAATGCAGGTGCATGAACACGTACGTGTTCCGATATATTACGAATTTATTAAAATTTTATCAGGGAACGGCCTGCAATCCCGTTTTTAATATAAGTATGAATATGACAACATCATAAAAACTGTAACAAGTACAAAAAGTAAAAAAGCAAAAAAATAAAGTTCAAGGTAATTAGTCTAAAACTATGAAATAACTAAAAAAAGCATAGAGCTATACAATACCAATGATAAAAAGTATTAAATATACAAAAGTAAGTAATGCTAAGAGCAAAGAATATGCCAATGACCCCGTATTTGCGGTTAGGTACCTAAGTATGGCTTTGTAACGTATCTTGATTCTTACCTAATTCATTGGTTTTCTTGGCGTCTTTTTAACGGCAATCCGACAATTGAGTCACAACTTGCAAAATACCCAAATAATTATTTTGTGAAACTGAGAAAACTCAATCTGTCTTCAATTCTTAGGAACTGACTTAGCTGACTAGTATTTCTACATAGTCCTATATGTTTACGTATTGTGGTAGATACCCGGATTAGAAAATATGGAGAAAAAAACGAATTATTTATTTTAGTCTGGTGATGCATTATGAATCGATTCTTAAAAGTATACTGAATTAAATCATTGTCCCTAAAGTCCGTCACAACATGAGTCAGACGGAGCTAGAATTGCATGCATTTTATCATATTAAATTAGAATTTACCATAATTTACTCTACCTACTTACATTTAAAAAGATAGACATAAAACATACTTTTTTGAAGAACAGCGCCATCTGTTGGACAAACATGTTTTTTTTCAAGTGTCATGTGTTTCTCTATCCGCACAGATAGACCGAGTCACAGCAACGCGTGGCGGGGCACAGTTAGTACCAAATATATTACGTCACGACCTAGGCAACAAACATCTCTTCTCTCTCAATGCATCTCCACATGTACATTATATATGTATAATTATATTACTTAGGTACCTACCTATATAATTCTAGTCATTATTGTTAATATAAAATCTGCAGTGTCATAAAGGCCCCAAGAAAAAAATACACCAAAATTTTAAAAATACTTTTAATGTATATAAATTCAAAACCCAATACGCTAGCAACTTATCATTTGCATTTCAGATAAAACTGATATATAATATTTTATATCCATAATAATAATAATAATATCACAATAGAAGATAATTTTATTCATGCGGAGTGTTTGAATATAGCCCCGGTGATGGTTCCATGCCTCTGAATTATGCACTGTCCTTTGTCGGTCTCCAAATTAATCACGGGTGGTTTGAGATTAGGTTGTAGTTTGCAACTTTGTTCGGATATCGCAACAATAATACCAGCAGAATCGACATGGGCAGTTCCCTTTGCCGCTAAACAAAGGCCTTGATGGTCGGCAAACAAACAACCGGTGACGCCGGGGACCTCCATTGTCTCTTCGATTACTTTATCTAGTTCGCGTTCCATGTTGTTTTATTGTTGAATGAGTGGGTTTTACAGCAACGCAATCAAAACACACAACTTTCCACTTTGACAAGTAAAATTGACAACTCTTTTCCATAGAAGACTCGCTGTGTGTGTTGCCAGGCTTGTTATAAAATGATCGCCACAACATATTGGTACGAAATTTAAAACGGGGCTGGTTGTTCCATTATCAGGAATGTATTGCGATTTTTTTTATAGATGTTTTTTGTCTTCCACATATAGATATCCTCAAGTAATTACGGATTCCTTAATGTTATTAATTACTCTGTGATTATGGATTCCATTATTTTATTTTGCCTTACAAATTTTCTCTATTCATTTTGCCTGAAAAGGTCAAACACTTGATTTTTATACACATTTTATTTTTCGAGAACAAGAATCGTGAGCGGAATTTTTTACGTTTTCGCTCATAACGAGTTTTTATTCTTACAAAATAATAATGTGGCTGGGGAATTATTTGTATGGCAACATCACCTTCGTGCGCTTGCTCTTTTGCTAGCCGCTCGTTCTGGAACATATGTTGAGAAGTAGTACTCGTTAATATGTTGTTTTCTCTCTCCCTCATTGGAGCTTGCGCTAGTTAAAAGAGGATAGCTATAAAAAGCACACTGCAGTATTACGGAGATAAAACACTTTATGTAATTTGAAGGTCAGAACAATTTTATTTCTCTGTGGTTATTCTTACGTCAAAAGCAGTCAAAAGTTCATTGATTGTGATTTGATTAGAATCATACTATTTATGCAAGATTACATTTTATTTGAATCTGTACTTGTTTTGCGTTAGCACAAATTGGACCGATATCAAGCGACAGTTATTGTGTTTTCTGAACTCACTTAAAATCAAATCAATTTATCAAGATGATGAGTTATAAAGCAGTACCTCGGTATTTGTCGCAGATAATTCGATCAAATGAAAGAAACATGCATTTACTGAGACAGAAAGCATATGTTGATGGTAATTGGGTGGATGCTGCCAAAGGAACAACGTTCGACGTCATAAATCCAGCTGATAACTCTGTAGTTGCAAAAGTACCAGACATGAGTGTTGAAGATACTCAAAAGGCTATCGAAGCCGCCGCTAATGCATTCAAGACTTGGCAAGACGTTAATGCCAAAGAACGCGGTCTGCTTTTGCGGAAGTGGTATGAATTATTAGTTAAGAACCAGAGTGAGATAGCTTCTATCATGACAGCTGAATGCGGTAAACCAATCAAAGAGTCCATGGGGGAAGTGGCTTATGGTAATTCGTTCATTGAATGGTTTTCTGATGAAGCAAGACGAATAAATGGAGAAATTATATCAAGTTCTCAATCAACCAAGCAGATTTTCGTTACCAAGCAACCGATTGGACCTGTAGCTCTCATCACTCCGTGGAACTTCCCTCACGCAATGATTGCAAGGAAGGCTGGTGCTTCTCTTGCCGCTGGTTGTACTTGCGTTATTAAACCAGCAGAAGACACTCCGCTAACAGCCCTGGCCATGGCTCAACTTGCCGAAGATGCAGGGATCCCTAAAGGAGTCATCAACGTGATTACAAGCGATCGTAAGAATGCTCCGGCAATTGGAAAACTTCTTTGCCAGAGTCCCTTGATCGCAGGAATATCTTTCACAGGCTCCACTGTGGTAGGAAAGATTCTTTACGAACAGTGCGCCAAGGGAATTAAGAGAATCGGATTAGAACTCGGAGGAAACGCCCCCTTCATCATTTTCAACAATGCTGACATTACCAAGGCCGTGCAAGGCGCTATGGCGGCAAAATTCAGAAACTGTGGACAGACATGCGTTGCTGCTAACAGATTCTTAATCCAAGAAGACATCTTTGATAAATTTGTCGGCCAATTATCAGATTCAATAAAAAGTACCATCGTCCAAGGAAATGGTAAAGACGATAATGTAGTTGTTGGGCCGTTAATCAATAACACTCAAATGAATTCCGTTAAACGTTTGGTTGAAGATGCCGTTACGAAGGGAGCTAAGATTGTGCTTGGAGGAAAGCCTGCGACGCAGTTGGGAGACAAGTTTTACGAACCGACTGTTCTGACGAATATAACCAAGGATATGAATGTTTACAATCAAGAAATCTTCGGTCCAGTGGCTGTCTGCATCAAATTCAAAGATGAAGAGGAAGCGTTGAAGATTGCCAATGGAACCATGAGTGGACTTGCAGGGTATTTCTACAGCAGCGATGTATCTCAGATCTTCAGGGTTGCTCGCAAACTTGAGGTGGGAATGGTGGGAGTCAACGAAGGGATTATTTCCACAGCCGAAGCTCCCTTCGGAGGGATTAAGGAGTCAGGAATTGGACGGGAGGGCAGCACCCATGGAATCGATGACTTCGTTTACATAAAATATATGTGTCTGGGCAATATGTAAATTACAAGAAAAATTTGCTGCAAGTTTTATAAGTTGAATTATATTTGATGTATTGAAAATTTATTCAGCAATAATTATTATTGTGCTGTTTTGGATGTATTTTATTAATACGAATACTGTTGTTAATAATTAATTATTGTGATAAAATAGTGTTACCAAATAATCATGTCTTCCAAGCAATGTGCTCATCCAGTCAATGTCAAATAATGTCTTCCAATATACTTAGAGGTTTTACGAAAACCATTATTTATTATTTTTTCTAATAATATATTATTAGAATACCGTGGTGCATTCCTGTAAAATCTTGTAAATATCAATATCACTATCATATGTCAAGTCGAATGATTATGATGGAAGAAACATTATAATTTATTATTCACTAGCTGTATCCCTCCACGCGTTGCCGTGGCTCAGTCTGTCTTTGTAGATGGAGGAACAATAGCGCTTGTTGCTTTTATGTCCAACAAATGACGCTGAATTAAAAAAAGCATTTTTTTACCTGTAACAGGTAACATCTATGTAATATACATAGGTGTATAAAAACATACAAGTATTCGAATACAAAGTTGTGTCAAAAATTCAAAGCAATCGTTGAAGAACTTTCGGAAATTTAAGATTTTGACCAAACAAACATTTACATTTTTATTTATATAGATAGAAAATGATAAATTTTGGTGCCTGAATAAATAATATACATATTATTTTAATATGTACGCAGAGTTAGCAACTGCTATTGAAATAAAATATTTTTTACCCGTACATAACATGTAGTTTTCTGTACATAAGGCTTTATTTAATTTGTCAACCATAAAGAGTTAATTACTCTGGAATAAATATAAACTGTCTTACTAATTAGATTGTGGTAAAGCCGGCCTTGAGCCTGATTAAAGACCGTTTTAACCAAACAACCTCTATGTTAATAGTCAAGTTTTTCACTGTTCTGACGTTACGCGCCGCGTAATATTTATACCGTTTTTATAAATAGCTAAGTATAAGTGTTAATCAAATACCTAGTCAGATATTATCAAAAAAAATACTCATTGAAATCATGATTTTTATTGATCTGATATATTTGCCTAATCGTTCAAAGTTGTCGTACCTAGTATGGAATTGTTATGTTTTTCATATTTAAAATTATTTTAATATTGTTATTAAATGTGGTAGCTATGAATTCTATATGCATTTATTTTTACCCTTACAATAAATAAGATTGCATCACAAATCTTGTCATTATTGAAAAAAAAACCCTCGAGCCTATCGGTAAAGATGAACCCATCGGCATACTAATTTTTATTTGTGACGCCTACGCATACTTGAGAAGGATTATTACTGTGCAGTATTTCACCCCATATTTCCTCAAATTAAACACTTTTTATGCTTTTATATAGATTATAATTTTATTGTGAACTATCTAAGTATGTGGGAAAAGTTTTAGTCGCCCCAATGGGGCGGGCAATATGCCGATGCGAAAAAAGTGCAGCTCCCCAATCTTGGCGGCAGGTATGCCGATGGGTTAAATAAGTATAAGGACTATTATACTTGAAGGAAGAATCGATTCAAAGTACTTGATATTGAAATAATATTGTTTTATATCCATTATTAAGTGATATCTGATTTATTATTGCAGGAAATGATTGTTGAAGTATTTATTTATATTTTTATTTTTGGAATAGCTTGATGAGTAAAACCTTAAATTCTAATATTTAATTAAGCGAAGACAATATTAGTGATTCTTAAACAAAACTTTGAGAAACTGTTTTAAAGGTAAACGTAACGTAGATTATAATCAATGCATTCAAAGATTGCGTAAATTTAATTTGATAGAATGTGTTCTATGTCGCCGTGGTGGCGACCTTGGAGTGTAAATGGTTAAAATATTACGAATTGTTTGTTTTCGCCCATACATACTCAAAATAAATAATAGCATAACTTGCAAGAAGCGTATTTTCATAAAATAATTAAATTTATTCCATCTATGAACACGTAGATTATAACGAACGTTGCATTTAAACTTAAAGTCGTTTCACTAACAAAATTATTCACAACATTTACTTTCTGATTCGATAATGATGGACATGGATATTATTTGGCTCTCGATTGTATTGAAAGCTACAGAATTAATAATTTATTTAATGAATTGATAAACCAATTTTTACCTTCCAATCATTGTTATGACAACAGTGGACATTGATTAAATCCCTTGACAACCATTGATTGAACAACACCAGTTTCAGTTTTCTATTGCTGTGACTTTTCTAACCACTCAATCCTTCTAACGTTCAGAATTCCTTAAAAAAATGCCTTTTTTGTCATGCCTTCTCTGCAGCTCTCACCATCCACAACCGTAAGTTCTACTTACATTCAGTCTAAAATTGTGGGTGATCTCTGATTATATATCCCAACCAAAGGATGTCGTTCGATGATACATATTGGAATTCTTTTTGTTGTCTGTTAGACGTGCTGCATGCACAGCCATGCCATGTCCGCTTGACAGTAATATCAGCTACTTTTATCTTGCTTTTATTTGCTTATGCTATATTTAATGAAAATAAAAAAAAATTTGAGATAATATTAATTACCATCAAATCACACGCCAAAATGATAAGATTGACCTTGTTACCTCAGGACCCGATATGTTCCTTTAAAACGTCTTGTAAAAATATTATATTATTATCACTTAGTTCAATGATTATTATGATTTTTTTAAATTTTATAAATCTTAATTTTTTAATATTTTTCCCTTCCTAAGACCGCCCTTATCAGCCCTAATGAGGTGGGTTAAATTAATTAGGGTCTGTAGGATAAGATTTATTAATATATGTGTCTGGAAGGGGCCCAAATTATACGAAGAAGGAAAAACATGTTTGTAGTTCGTTCCACTTGCGAGCCGACTTAAACAAAAACGAGTTCTCATGAAGCCAACTGTGAATGGGTGTCCCGCTTGTGTTCGTAGAATATCGCGTACGTGCACTGGTGGCCAGGATATCAGTGCTGCTAGCTCCTTCAAGCAGGCTCCTTTGAAATACATTTGGAATAGATTCAGCATGCCTACATTGCCTCTGAGCATTAGATATTGCAATTGGTCTGTTAGCGACGGACTGTCAATCAGATGGACCTCCCTCCTTTGCACAGAATCAAATATACTTATCAGGTATTTTGGGACTCTCCAGCCAAGATGTGGAATCTAAATTCAATAATAGTTGGACATACTTGAGATTTTACGGCTAGCGGCTGTTGAAATCTGTGATTACAACATGAAAATTGTTTATCCACTAATGATGTCTTTTTTTCATTCTTTTACTTGCAGTTTCTTACAATTTTAAAATGTTTTTTTCAGGATACAAGAAATTGACGATGGATTCTTCGAAAAATTTGGTTCGTTGCTTCGACAGCAGTCTGTCAAAGCGGCTATGTACGAGTCCACACCTTTGGCTCCCCTCATCGAGGAACCTACCATACCTGAGGAATCAGTCCAAACCTCATCAGATGCAACAGTCGTTGGAGAAGCACCTTCAGAAGACCTGGCAAATGATTCACAATTAGATGAAGCTGACAGATCTTCAGAGAAAGTAGATGTTCAGCTTCAGCCCAGATTTGGACTGGACCCAGATGATAGCGGGAATGAAACTCTTCATGAATCGGACTCTGAACCCGATGTTGGGAAGTTGGAATGGTTCGAGGGCCCCGTTGGATGGAATGTGAGTAACTTTTTATCATTTTATTTTTATTGGTCGTAATAAAATTATGATGTTTAAACAAGGTTGATTTATGCCAATATTTTAATAGGTAGTTGTGATTGATTTCTTTTTCGAGATCCAATATTATGTACCGTCTGTTTTTGCAATTCCTTGAAAAAGCAGTAAAAATATTTAATGCATAAAAATTAACAGGACCGGTATTCAGAATTTGTAATGCTGTTCTACAGAAATTTATGTAAAAAAGATTTGGATAGACAAGGGTAGGTACAGACTGCAACTGCAGCTCGTGAGCCGAATGCGGCTCTTTGGCTATTTGAGTGCGGCTCTTCGACAAATATCGTGTTTAATTGTAGTAATTATTCATTAATTAAAAAATATTTAACATCCTTAACTATGGGTAGGCGTTTGGAATTTGACATTTTTTTTATTGTTGAGAGTTTTCTTAAGACATTTTAAACATTGCGTTTTTATCGTTCATCAGTTAATTATTTTATTGCGAATCATTTTTTATTTTTTTTATTTTTTATAGTGAATACCTCACAAGAGTCCCAACTGCTCCCGTCTGGAGCCAGTGAGACTATGGCATCCCCCAATTGGGGGATGTTGTGAGGCTGAAGGTAAGTGGGGAAGGGAAAGAGGAAGGTGGGGAAGTACCTGGCTATTCAGATCTAGTCACTAAACACGGCTAAAGCCATTTGGAGCAACGTTTCAATTCTGAATGGTGGTCTTACACCAGGGCGATACTGGTAGTATCTTCCACTCTGGAACGTGCCGCAAATATACTATATATTATTTTAATTAATTAATTGTGAAATAACACAAATTAATCAAATAAAATTTATTTGCGCACGCCGGGTTCGAACCCGCGAACTTCGGAATGGCAGTCCAATGCGTTACCACTGGACTATGCCGGCCGTCAAATAGATATAAACATATAAAGAGTTAATTTTATCTCTAATATTTGCACGTCAGACATTTTCATATTTGCAAGTGCATAGTTTGCGCTCCTTGTTTATGCTGTATTTTGACTGTCGTTATTTTTTAAATAATCAATAGAAGTGTGTATTAGTACTTGCATCAGATTTGCAATGAAAAACGTATTTTAAATTTAAATAATATGTAAAGAATGATACATAATCTTTTTCATCAGAATACCTAGTTTTAACCGAATTCTAAAATCAGGGTTCTTGTATAGAAATTTCGTTCTAAAAAAAAATCCAAATCATTGTACGATGATATTTGGCTCTTTGGAGTTTAAAACCTGTCCTTACGAAGCAATAAATAACACTCTTGAACGGTGAACGTCGATGTCTTGAAATTTGCACAGCTTTATCCATACTTATTTTCAACTACCAGCAATGTCATTTCCAACAAGAGCCATGGAGTTTTGTAATATTCGCCTAAATTTAATGTAAAAATACAAGATAGATTATTTTGATTTCATATTTTGTAACTTTTCAAAAAGAAAATTTTGTTTTAGGTAATTTTTGAAAAACTTGTTGTAAAATATAGGTACTTATCCCTTACTTTCGAATATTTAAATGTATTTTAATTTTTTCTGATACGTGCCATCTCTGTCCATAAAAAATCATTTAGCCCGCTTCTCTATTCCAACTGAAGATAGTCTTTTGCGTTTTGCGAAGTTTAAGGTTCCTATTAATTTAATAGTCAAGTTGTAAAGTTGAGATTTTTACAAGTTCGACCTGCTCAAGTGTTCTCGGTCAGCATCAGCGGCCAACTGCTCCCGGAACATTTCGCCAATATATTTATTTTATGTTTATTGATATTATTGAGATATTCATTAGCGAACCCATCAGAGCAGGGCCGGCCCTGAACCAAACAGCTCTGGTGCTAGTAAATTCTCAAAGGCGCTGTATTAGGTTAGGTATTATCAGCGCCTTAGCTCCTTGTCAAGATTGCTCCAATTGCTCTTGCACAGGGCCGTTCCTCATCAGAGAATAATAATTCCTGACGTCATACTCAATAAGTCTGATCTTGTTCTGCAATCAGTGACAGGGCGTCGAGTTTATTATATTAAACTTTATTAAGGCGATGCACTACGTCGTGTAATATTTTAAATTGAGCCGCTATCAATAACAGCCCTTACGTAGATGGCGATAAGGTTTAAATTCCCGCTTAACACCATCCGCCTGTTTTGATTTATGCAAGAAAAAAACATGGCCAAAAAGTGCCTTTTATTTTATTTTGTGGATGTTCAGGCTTAAATATTTAATTTTTTTTCGACCATTTTATAAATAACTTAATTTACCACATTATACAATAAAATCATAACCGAAAATGGGTTCGTAAGTAGGAGATTTTAAACTTTAAATCAGTTTTCATAGGCCTTATACATTATTTTTTTCTGGGCTTATAAAAATACTTATCTAAAAAATACTCGATTATTTCAAAGGCCAAGATGTATTCTACTCGCAGTATTTAATTAAAGCATCTGAAACATTTCTAGGCGACCAAATTTTCAAACCAAAAACACATGATTTTGCATTACTACGTGTGGCATCGCCTTAAGAATGTCAGACAGAGGAATTTTGTTGGGTTTTACATTATTTTAATTTTATTGGTCTGGGTGATTTTACAGCTGTAGTTACAAGTATTGAAAAATAAAATTAATCGATTTTCAAATAAACATAGGTGTATTTAAGGTACCTACCCAATAAAACAGTATCCGCTCCAGGCACCTAATAAAGATAATTCTTGTACATAGGTACTTTTACATACCACTTCTGGCATGTATCGATAATAATATTATAATATTACATAGACAAGATTCGTTAATTGCAAACCATAAGTTTAATTCTTGTTAGTTTATTTTTATTGATTAGAATTGTTTTTCTTATATAAAATATTATTTGGTAATTTGAGCCTGCACCGGGTGCTTCGATTTATATTTTTTTTCTCCTTATTGGAAGGTTTTAATAATAAAATACAAATACATGGCAACATTATTTACTACAATTTTTCCGCAATTTGCTTGACAGTTCAAATTTGGAAATTTGGTTTCATTTTGAACTTTTGTTTGTTTCCCGTTCAAAATCGCTTGGATATATTCATGGTAGGTAGGTACGATTGGTTTATTTATGGTAGGTACCTACCTACTTAGTTATCTTCCGAAAATAATATAATTCGTCGAAAAAACCCGCAAATGAACCGCCTCTTCCTCTGGGTCATCAAAAAGGAATGTGAGTAAGTCCGGATTCTGGAGAGGGCCTGGTCCATATTGAGAATGTGCCGACCTTAATGTGGGAGCATGTTTATTAAATTCAACACAAGCTCGCAAAGTTTCAACACATTCGTCAAACTCCATAACAAACGGCGTGGCCGCCATTAAAACCGCGATGCTTTAGATTAGTGTAGGTACCTATTGGGCCTCTGTTCAATCGATAATGTCTAATAATATCCCATGAATAATGCTTAATTGTTTTATGATTGTGCTAATTTTACTGCCCAGCTTTGCCCGGGACTCTTGTTTAATATTTATTATATTCATTTAATATTTCACTGAATAACGGTGTTATAAATCTTGCACGTAAGAAAAAAATCCAACACATCAATTTTTTCGGTCTTAGCATATATTCTTATATTATTCAGTATTAAACGGCTACATCGAAACTAAACGCCGAAAACCACATTAAGACGAGATAATACCCTAAAAGAAACCCAAAGGCTTAACGACGTAAGTGAAGCAGCCGTGCACAAAATTATGCGATGGGTAGCCCTGTGTATTGGACAGACCTGGAGTTGAATTTGCTCCATCAAATCTTTAAAATAAAGTGGGAATCGTAACGACGTAAGTGATAAACTCGTGTAAAAACAATATTCGGAGCGCGGCCCGGCGTAATGGATGGACCTACGGTCGACTTTGCCCTAGCAGGCCTAGAAAATCGATATTTCCGTGGAGTTTATTTTAATTATTTCTGATTAACGTATTACTAAAATATCAAATGTTTCTAGAGGGATCTCTCTGAAAGTTACTAATTCATCGTATAGAAAAATAAAATCTGGTGCTTACCGATAATTTTGTAGTTGATAAACGTTTTATAAAGTTTTCAAACCTTTTTACAGAAAAAAATTCAATGGTAAGGTCCTGTTTTTATTAATATTAAATATAAATAACTTGCGTCTATAGGGATCCCTCTAGAAACATTTTAGTAATACGTTGGCTAAATAAGAATGAAGCGCTACACGACATAATAACCCAAAATCTAAATTAGGTAATATTTACTTTTGGACGAGAAAAATAATAAAAAAATGTAGCGATAGCGTTTTGTTTTGTTTTTGGATTGTTGAATGAATGTTTTCGTAACTCACAATGGGAGCAACGTAGCGAGCTGAACTAGTGACGTGTGTTTAATGTTTCTCGTTGCCCGTGATAACTGCTAACCCTTCGAGAAATTTGTTGAGACAAAAAATATTTTTTTTCTAAAAATGCCCGCCCCTTTGTATTTGTGAAATTTTAAGTACTTTTTAGCTTACCAATATTCTGACCTGACATTGAATTCTGAGTAGGTAAGCGATAATAATTTGAACGGTCACCATCTATCTATCTATATATCTATCTTATATATCTTATTATACAGGGTGTATCGGCACGAACCCGACAAACTTTAACCAGCTATTCCTTAGCACATTTGGAGTAAAAAATGTTATGGGCACTTTGCTGTCCGGTAACGTTTAAAAAAAAAAAAATTACTATTCATATTTTCACCACATGTCACCAATGTTTTATTCTTTGTCAAAGTTTGAAAACCCGTCTGGCAATATTTTGTTCGAGTTTCGTTGAATAATGTACGTACGTACCTACGTTGGCGCGCTTTTACAATCACAACGAAATGGCACGGCACCATTCGTCTCATTTTTAACTATTATTATTTAGTGTGTACGAAAGAGCGAGGACACTTTTTGACACACTTGCTAATAACAGCTGTTGAACACGAGAAACAATGCAAATGACAGTGACGGAGTGTGGATTTTTTTTATTTATTTTTTGTTTTTAATGGCAAAAAAATTTTTTCCGGACAGCAAAGCGCCCATAACATTTTTTACTCCAAATGTGCTAAGGAATAGCTGGTTAAAGTTTGTCGCGTACTTGCCGATTCACCCTGTATATCTATCTTATTATATATGTTGTTTCTCTATCTGCACTCATAGACTGTGGCGGGGTACGAGTAGTTTAAAATAATGTTAATCTACATTCGTCAGCACCTTTAATAAATCAGCCGTCAGACATTGTCGGGGCATGTGAGTCAGTGAATTATGTAAATGGAGTTGTGCCGGTGATTTACCTAGAAACTTCCATTTTAGACAAAATTTATTAGTCGAGAATTTAAGGTGAACATATCGTTCTTTTTTTTAAATTAACCCCACACAGGAGGAAAATAAATTCACTTAGTGCCTGTCTCATCTTTTCGGATGCTGTGTGGAGGGTCTCTTTAAGAAAAGGAAGGAGATGATGTTCTGGGAAGGTGAAGGGTATCAGGGTTGGGTAGGAATTAGGGATCAACGTGTCCAATGGGATGCGAGACAAGTTGCAGAGATCAAAGGGTTTCCCCAAACCAGCCTTTCCCGATCTGGCACGCAGCTGATGGGCAGGTGTATCCTGAACACACCTCACCCGTTCACCCTGAACCAAGGCACCCCTGCTAAATCCCCAAACGTAGTGAAGCACTTGGGGTGACCTATGGCAGAGTTGTAATACGAAAAACACTAATAGACACTGGCTCCAATATTTGTTTCATGTAATACGAAAAACACTAATAGACACTGGCTCCAATATTTGTTTCACTGTAATACGAAAAACACTAATAGACACTGGCTCCAATATTTGTTTCATGTAATACGAAAAACACTAATAGACACTGGCTCCAATATTTGTTTCAAGAGCAGTCAAGTTGTCGGATATGCGGATGACATCAACATTGTCGGAAGATCAATTTCAGCCATTAAGGAGGTCTTCGACCCTTTAGAAACAGCGGCGCGCGAAGTAGGACTGCGAGTTAATGTTGACAAAACAAAAATGATGGTACAGAGCAGGAACCCCTCACACAGAAGAAGAAGTAGTGCACTATTTAAAGACAGCTACTCATACGAAGTGGTCGACCAATTCACCTACCTGGGCTCCAGCCTGACAGAGAACAATGAGGATCCAGCAGAAATCAGAAGGAGAATCACAGCAGCCAACAAAACATACTTCTCTTTGCTGCCAGTGTTTAAGTCACGTAGTGTCCACAGAAAAACCAAAATAACCATATATAAGACCATTGTAAGAACTGTATTGGCATATGGATGTGAGGCGCTGACACTGACGGTAAAGATGGCTGAAATGCTGGATACTTTTGAAAGAAAGGTGCTGAGAAGAATATGTGGACCCGTGAAAGAGGGCGAACAGTGGCGTATCCGGCACAATATAGAATTGTACGATATATATAAGGCCCCTTGCATCTCTGCACACATGAGACTCCTCAGGCTGAGATGGGCTGGGCATGTACAGAGAATGCCGGATACACGCGTTCCAAAAAGAATTCTGACTGGTCACCCAGGTGGAAAGAGAAAAGTGGGAAGACCCAGACTGAGGTGGGAAGATGAGGTAAGAGGGGATGCAGCACAGCTTCTCCAGGTGACAAACTGGAAGTCAGCCGCTGAGGACAGGAGGAGTTGGAGGCGACTGTTGCAGGAGGCCAAAGCTCGATATGGGCTGTAGCGCCATCGAAGAAGAAGATGGCAGAGGTGTTGGATATCCAATAAATGGTTCCCGGGGCCGCGTACCCAAAATTTCTAGTTGAGAAGCCATTAAATTCTATTTCATTGAAGTTATCATGTAGATATATATTTTACGTAATTTCACGTGCTGGCGAAAAAAATATTACATATCGACTGTCTTTTTGAAAAAACCCGTCAAGCCATACTTTTTGGGAGTGTTAATTTTCAGTGTTTTCATACATAATAATTCAAAGTACAACACGGTAAATGGCGTTTTTAATATTAAAACTAAATTTATGCGTACAATTTTTTTAGGATATTTCGAGAAAACCGAAAACAAAATTTAAATTACTCAACCCTCAAATCTTTCATAATTATAAACAGAAATCCAATTTTTTTTTTTGCTCATTATCAAACTGTTGACAGTTTGATAATGCCTTCAGAGGGCGAAACAGCTGTCACGCGTAATAATAATTGTACAGCAGAACTTGTTTAAGAATAAACTGTTTTTTTAAACCCAAAAACAATATTATTGAATATATAAAAAAAAATAAAATTAAAAAGGAGTTCTACAAATTAAACTTAATTAAAAAAAAAACTTTAAAAAACCACTTTTATATGAACTTCAAGATTTTTAATTAATTTTACGAATTTGTAAATATTTTTTTTATCGCATTTTGTAAAGTTTTCATTTTGTGGCTTGAAGGGTTTTACCAAACCACAGTCGATATTATAAGTAACAAAATATAACAATATATTAAATTAGCGATTGGCATGATCGATACATCATAAATCATGACCATCGAAATTATGTTTCGAATCAATCGATGTGACTTAAAACAACAATGATTTAATCAATCGCCTAAAGGAAACGATTTTGATCGATTAATCGTAATCGAATGAATTTATTTGAGGTTAAACACGACGCTCGTTATATTCTACGTGTTCATAGATGGCGTTTATTATTTTATTTTATTAAAATACGCTTTTTGTGAGGTATTGCTTTACAATATTAAGACACATTATTTATTTGCGCCCTTACATACGCAATATGAATATGAATAAATAGTTTTATCCGTAAAAAAAACTCAATTCTCTTGAGAAAGGCATACAAATACAATTAATTAACGCCATCTATGACACGTAGATTATAACGAGCGTTTGCATTTAACCTTAATAAAAAATATTTATCTCAATAGTGTGTCTAACTGTGGTTTAATAAAGTCGGATTTGCTTTGAATTTAAGTGTCATTTTTAACATTGGAACTGATTGTTTAAAGAATTCAGACAAACTCTAAAGTACTTACCAACCTATAATGCAGGCACTAAGGGACGTACTTAACATACTTCCAATTTGGTAGGTGGGTTTATATACCGCCGCCCCGGGCACCATTTATAGGATAACCAACACCTCTGCCACAGGTCACGCCAGGAAAAATCGTCGTATTTCATAACACTTTTCCAAAAATCAAAATATAGACTTGGAAACATTTCGCAATAATGTCGGTTTTCAGTATTTTTGTTTGTGGCATTTATAAAAGAAAATAGGCTTAGTTCTTTTAAAATCCTCGTGCTGAAATATTAACTGAAAGTGTAAACCGTTAATGTAATAACCGCGGCCATTAATAATTTAATCTGTTTAGTGTAAAGGAGTGTTCCCTCCTTCGGATTTATTTTTCGTTTCACAAGTTTTATGGATTGATGAAAAGCGAGTTTATATCCACCCAGTGTAAACAAAATGTAACACCTAAAATATTATGTTAAAGGCAGCGTTCTTAATCCGGATGTTTAGGAAAATAGCTGGTTCTGATAAGTTCAGGGGATCCAGCAGTCTCCCACTTTTTTATAAGTAAGAAATGGTTATTCCTTCAAGGCGCACTACAAGTAGGTACATTGGACTCCCTTTTTACACCGTGGATTGGTTCCACGCAACACCGTGTAAAAAGAGTACACGCGTATAAAAGTAAATTCATAAAATCAAAGAATATAATTGTTTATTGTATCTTCATGTTCTTTCAAAAATTAATTTATAAGAATCGTAACACAGATTATTCACTATCACTATCAGAGAACCCGTTTACGCACATTTGGTACCACATGTAGCAGGAATGTAGCACCGTGTTATTTCGAAACCGTGTTAAAAGGGAGTCCATTGGACCTTCTCTAATTTTTTTTTAATCAAACCTAGTCACATTTATGTAAAAAACTACTCTAGACCCTGAAGTGCGTTGCACAGCAGGAATTAATATCATGTATAGTATATGAGTGTGGATAATGGATTAATATTTACCGTAGAGTAAAGAAGAAAACTAGAAGAATCTTCCATGTACATTTGAATGGAAACAAATGTGCCACTAAATTAGTACTGTTTAGTTCTAAACCATTTAACACACTTGCCTGAAATAATTGTATTTCGCCATCTCATTTTAATTTGGTGAAACACGGTTTTGTATGGCTAAATTATGCTTATATTTGCATCACAAAATACGCCCCACAAGGCACTTATTGTTTTTTTCTTTGTTTATGGTATTTATACACTAGTGACTAGTGAAAAGTAAACAGTAATGAGATTTCACAGCAAACAAACGATAACTTTGAACAGTATCACGCCAATGTTGCAATGATATGGTATGTACAAAAAAAGCTTAAATTTTCTTTAAATTAAAGGAAAAATAACGATAGTCAAAAGTCGCTTGTGTTGGTGCAGGGACGGGGATGTTACCACCCTCTTGAGGGGGAGATTAGCTGGTTCTGATCAATAAATTTGAACCTACATAAATATGGCTATGACTCCACAAAAGAATGCTAGAATTTCTGAATACAATAAGTGAAGTAGTAATGTTCGCCATTTCACTAAACATGTTTCAAAGTAACACAATAATAGATATGTGTGTCCATTATAGCTATGACTTATCTCTAAGAAGCGCAAAAAAGCAATCTAATTTCGTTTCGTTTATGATCTACTAGTTTTAGTACCAGTCTTCGCCTGAATTTCAACACTTCGTCTTCTTGTAAAAAATATAGACAGAAAAATATGGCGTACATTTTTAAACAATAGGTACGTGGAAGCTCCATAGCTCATGATAATTATGAGCTGAAAGTAGTTTAGTTTACTTAGAAATACTGGACTTGAAAATCTGTTATAATTTCTCCACGTAAGAGCTCTTAACTATCGAACTATCGTTCGATAGTTTTTGCTGTTTTAGAAAAAAAATAAAGATTTTATAGCGCGTTGAACACTCGGGCGAAGCCGGATTAAACCTAAAAGAACGTTTAACTAATCTGGAGTTTATAGTACCAGCCTACATTAGATAATAATACATTTTAGTTAAAAAAATTAGGCTACAATAATTTATGAATATACTTCAGAATAAATTTCTTTGAAATATTGTTTGCTTTGCGCTCTAGTGTGGATGAACTTCTCTTTCTACATTCACCACCTGCTTTATAGTATTTATTATTTACTCTACCTCGCGAACTTTTATTGAGTCTGCCGTTAACGCGAGCTATGAGAAACTAAAAACACTTTGATGAACTGGCAGAACCAAACTCTGCTAAAATTTCGCTACTTGATAAAACGTTAGATTTGATTACATTAAGTTTTTTTAGACACATTTATAAAATAAAATTAGTCCTAAGGCCCCGTAGTATGCGTTAGAAGATGGTTTGAAAGGGAGATATATAAATACGAATGTTAGAGGGAGCGCGCTAAGATTAAAAAAACGATAAGAATTAAGCGAACATGGTGAAAATATTTATATTTAATAAAACATGACTCGTTTGAAGTAGAGCAAAAATCTCTCGAAATATGTTTAAGTTGCATTTAAAGATACACTCCGAATTTTTTCATACCTATATATAGCATATTAAATAACGGAACAAAACGTGTTTTTAATAATTTTAGGAGCTTATGTTGCAATTTTTTTTTATCGAGGGTATTTCGTAAGTAATTTATGCAAGGGCTAAAATAGTCTAAAATAGTCAATCTCACATTCATTTGCGTCTAGCTGAAGTCACAGCTAGATACAAATACATCGAGTATCAAATCAAGTATGCAAATTTTCATCAGTCCCGGAATAAAACTGTAGATTTTTATCGAAATCAAACCTATGCCGCCCGACACAAACACTCTTCTTTACATAAACAGAAAATATATAGCTGACGTTCTTGGTGTTGCCTGAGCTTTATGCAGACTTTATCGAAATCAGATGAAGACGTAATTCTACTCTTATTTTGAACGTAAAGTGTGCAAAATTTCATCAAGATGTATAAAGATACTGCTTTAAGGGGTGGAACAAGGGGATGGGGTGGTTTTTCGAAATCTCGTGTATACATTGATCTTTCTCTTGTTTTGAAGGTTAAGTGTGCAAAATTTCATCAACTTCGGAATAAAATTGTAGATTAGTGTAAAAATTAAGTCCATGCCACCCGCTCGGTGTCCGCCCGCCCGGCCGCCACAGATTTATATTTTTTAATATAAATAAATAAATTAGTTGAAGTCCCCGGCGTTGCCCAGGCTTTGGGCATGTTTTTAAAAATATTATCTTCACAGTGACATTCCTCTTGTTTTAGAACTTTTAAATCTAAAAACATAAATATTTTCATAAAAAAATAAGATCCACTTCACCCCCCCACAGTATGCCAAAGACACTCTCCTCTAAATAAATAGGTATGTAAAAAGGTAGAAGAGAGAGATTTCCTAAATAATGTGTATATTGTCTGATATCCTAGGTACTTTTTGACCCGCTGTACTTTGTCAATATTAAGTCGCTCTTACCTACATTTTTATAGAAAATGAAGCAGGTAGATACGTACTCATTGATGTAGCAATGCTAATTACTGCTTTAAAATCTCCTTAAGGCGATGCACTACGTCGTGCAATATTTTAAATTGAGCCGCTATCAATAATAACCCTTACGTAAATGGCGATAAGGTTTCAATTCCCACTTAACACCATCCGCCTGTTTTGATTTATGCAAGAAAAAAACATGGCCAAAAAGTGCTTTTTATTTTATTTTGTGGATGTTCAGGCATAAATATTTAATTTTTTTTCGATCATTTTATAAATAACTTAATTTGCCACATTATACAATAAAATCATAACTGAAAATGGGTTTGTAAGTAGGAGATTTTGAACTTTAAAGCAGTTTTCATCGGCCTTATACATTATTTTATTTGGGCTTATAAAAAGACTTATCTAAAAAATACTTGTTTATTTCAAAGGCCAAGATGTATTTTACTCGCAGTATTTAATTAAAGCATCTGAAACATTTCTAGGCGACCAAATTTTCAAACCAAAAAAACATGATTTTGCATTACTACGTATGGCATCGCCTTAAATACGTATTTGACTTGGTCCATTCACATCTATCTTGCTAAGTCTTTTAACGGTTTTTAAATAGACAAAAAAGAATGTTGTTAGTTTATAAAATTGTATGACGCGGTCAAGCGTTCAGAATACGTTCTTCAATAAACAACTATTTGTTTACTATCGGCACTTTGATCTGTAGTACACAGAGTTTTTCCGGAAATTCCGGTGGCGAAAGCGTTACGGTGAGCTTTTGCAGGGTGAACTCCGCTCACTCAATTCTCCCGAGCGGATATCACGGTCTTGGGCCGAAATAGATTTGGCAAGTTACTTTGCCGCCTGCCCGGGCCAGTGGATAGAACTAGTACCGCCGCGTACTCTATGCCGAGTGCACCAAATCGTGCCGGATAATGCCCTTAAGAAAAAGTGCAGAAAAATCTACCCTTACTGGGTAAAAAAAACACATTAAATTCGACCTAACACCGCGTCGCAAAATCATTAGAGTCTTATTAGAGCTTTAATGTTTCAGTCTTTTCGTTTGTGAATCAGTGGTTCGTTCAAGTGTTACGTCTCGTGACAGTTACGTGCTCCCATGAAGGGTGATTTAGTGAATGGTGTGGAGATGAATGGGACTTTGAAGTCGAACGGAACATCGAAGCAAAACGGAACATTGAAGAGAAATGTTTTCCGCGGCATTAAGAGGGATGTTTTGGAGCGACAGACGAGTTTATTGGTGCAGTTTATGACAGTGAGTTCGTGTTTATTGATTATAAGTTCATCATTGCGGCATTCGTGATAATAACAGCTTATTTGTTCACAAATCGTTAAAGAGATAGTATAGTTTGTTCAATTAGTGTATTTTTCTTTGTTTATTCGTTATATCACATCTTGGTTTGCTTTAATATATAAACTTGAACATTATTAACGTTTATTTGCTGACTGATAAGTTAATATTTTTAATGTGTTTTCATTTCTTGTTTTGAATAATATTTTCCTGTTTGCTTGCGGTGTGTATTTTGGGAAAAGCAGTTGAATTTCTGCAAGAAAATTTTGCGAAGATTTTAAAAACTTAATAATGGCGAGATTCCAAAAGTGTGGGAGTTTTTTTAAAAGTTCTCGCGTTGCAGTAAAATATTTCTGTCATTTCCTCGGAATGTCGCAACCGTTTCGCTTTTGATGAATGTCATTCTCTTGATTTATGAAACAACTTTTATCTTGATAATTTAAACAAGAAAATCATCAAGGTTTTTGAGTTTATTTTAAATGTGCAATTTCTCGACAATATTCTTGTAAAGAGAATGCTTGTAAAATTAAGTACTTTCCTGTTATATAGACACATCATCAAATAAAAAATTCTTACATCAATTTTTTATATAAAACAGAAACATTCAATAGATTTGTTTATTTTTGTTCACTGTCTCTCTTTCTTTTACCCCAGGCTTACCTCCTCACTTATCAATTAAACTATTTAGGTTAGGTTACGGATAAAATACACGCATTTTAATTTAATTTAAATGAATTGTCTATTATAAATTATAATATAACACGAATGTAACAAATTATTTCTTTATTTTCTTCCGAAATGTATTTTCAGTACAAAACATACAATAATTGATGTCCTAATCAATGAAATTAGTAATGCTCCTTTATTATTGGTGATAGGAAAATTTGATAAAATTCTATAATCACTGAAGAAGAAGATAATATTAACAAATTTTAGTGAAATATAAAACAGGAAAAGACATTTTAATAATAATAATAATAATAAAAAACGGAAATTAATAATATTACAGATACTATAATATGAGATGAAAAAATGATCGATTATAATTAGATCTCAGTAGCTCAATTGGGAGAGTGTTGTCCCTTTAAAACTGAGGATGTGGGTTCAATTCCCAGCTGCGACCGTTATCTTTTTATTTTATGTGTCTTTTCTGTTTAGATTCAAAAGTTATTCCGATTGATTGAAAATTCTACTTCTGAAATTACAACATTTTCTTCTATACCTACTTCTGAACAAAACAAACTAATATTGATTTGACAACAATTTCACACTACATGGTGATCTGTGGTCTCTCGGCATTAAGAGGAAGCCAGAAGCCAAACATGTATGCCTTACATCATCACGAATATAGGTAATAGCCATAAAAATCGCTTGGCAAACGGAGTCTAGAAACGTTCGATTTTAGCGCAAATGTGTATTTAAAAAAATTTATTTTGTGAATAATTATATAAGAACTAAGTTAAAAACCCGCTCCGCGGATTTTTTGCTGCTAGGCCTTGCGGGCGGCACTTAGTTGGGTTTCGCCCAGTTTAAGTGATACTAACAACAGTTACATTTAATAGGTACATATTAGGTCATTCACCCTCTTTTAAATATTTTCCCACTCAACTGGTCTTTCCCATCTAACGATATTGTAATTCCTAATTCTGATAAACTCCGCCCACTCTTACCCCTCCCCCCTACTTCCACTTCTTCTTTCCAATTGTAATCTATATATTTAATTTTTGACTTCAATGTATACTTACTCCTGATGAGGTGAACTTCGTTCATGTAACATTTAGAGGTTGTATGTAATTAAGTGATGTAAACAAAGTTATTTATGTTTTAATACAATAAATAATGCCATCACAAATTGATAAGCTTGGAAATCTTCTTATTAAACGCTTGTTAATGGTCAAGTAATTTTGCGTATTGTTAGCTGCATATTTACATATTCGCGCCAGTCATTTGGTTCGTTCTTATACCGCCAGAGGGGCAGAGTGGTCGAATTTTGCCTGCAGACCCCCTATTCGGGATTTTCCCGAAACACACGATTTGAATTCGACCAATCAGAGGGCCTAGATCGTCCAGACGCAAGCGTAATAATACTAGCAGATTATATAAGAATGAATAAAAGTCAATCAAGGGAAACTACCACAGATAATCTTAGCCATACATTGCTAATGAAAATATACATTTTTTTTAGTTTACGCTTTTAATTTTTATAAAGTCTACTCAAGGGAAACGATAAGAAAAGATTCAATTTATCCAAAGCATATTTTTGGTATTCGTAATGTAAACCGATTCGGAGTAAATATTAATCGAATATAGTGATTTAGCATAAAGCTATGCCGTAATTAACTGTTAATAACCTATTTCAAAATTAGGAAGTTTGCTTTGAGGGCGAATCACGAATATCGGTATATTTATGTCTCTTGTTATTTTCTGTAAAACGGCTTGTGGTGCCATTGAAAACTCAATCGCGTCATTAAATTATAAATAACTGGGCAATTCGTTGAATCCTAAACACCTTTTAACTGTTCAAATTAATTTTATTGGTTGTTATTTAGACATTTTAAATGTTTCATTAACTCAGTAAATGTCTGCATTTTGTGTGATATCTCAGCTTTCTAGAGTCAGAGGGACTATGGTGTATGAAGTAGAGATGGAGAATTACAGTGTTGGAACAGCCAGGTTAGTCTGATTGTTCAAATTTGGTCACTAAACGTAGCTAAAGCTAATTTAAGTACCATTTCGATTCAGAATGGTAGACGCTCACCAGGGTGATTCTGAGAGTATTGGGAAATTTTCCATTGGGAATTTTCGCACATAATAAAGGTGCAAATTTCAAGTAAGTAGCTAAGTTTGAAAGTTTTTGCTGCTTCATACAAAGCATCACTTGCAAAAAATGACAGTTGCTGATTATAGGAATCTCCGGGGAATTTAGTTGTAAATTTATTTATCCTGTTAAATGTCTACAAGAGGGCAACTACTCAAACATTATAGATAAGAAATAGGGGAGCATTACTTCTATATTTTTTTGTAGGTAATCCCCAAACTGATGAGGTTACCTACATATTATATTTTGACTTGATGCCCATATGTTTTTGATTGATTTTTGTAAAAATATATAATTAATACGGTACATAATGTAAAAAATTGTCTCGGACATGTTTATATTCTTTCCAGTTTAAAAATAGTCTCGTTTTAACTTTTTTGTTTTGTTTTCGCAATGTTGGTAGGCACCTACTACGTTATATAAAATTGCATGTTAAAAAAGGCGAAAAATTATGCTAAAATTTCACCCTTCGTCAATTTGGGAGGCGGGTTATGGTACCGCCGCCCCGTGAACCATTTATTGGATAACTAACACCTCTGCCATGGGTCAAAATTCTGATTTTATTAGGCAGGAAAAAAGTTCTGATGTCATAGAATTCGAACGTTATTATTGACAGTTAGTAAAGCCATGCTTCTCATGACATATGGAACTTTGAAATATCAATTCGGGGGTCAGTATAAGACTCCATAATATTGTTTGTTCCATTTTTCTTCAGTACTTCAGAAAAACGATTTTCAAAAAAAAAAGAAAAAAAATCACCTCATTGTAGGACACTTACATAGCATTTTATCACTAGTTACAATAAAACATTTGTGTTTATAGTTATTAGGGGTGCCTTTTTGTACAGCAATTAACTTTAGCTTATAATTTTGTTTTTCAGATCGATGAGCTGTACAAAGAAGTACTGTACGAGATAATCCACAACTTGGGGAGCGATGGCTGCGTTGAGATCGGCCAGCTTCCCCTGCTTGCCTACGTCCAGGATGCCTTCAAAATCTCCACAGAGAGTCACCGAGAGTTCATGGCGGAGGCTGAAGCCAAGGAGCCACCGGATATCATGCTGAACGTAGAAGTCATAGAGGCTAAGGACCTTAACCCCAAGGATCCCAATGGGCTCAGCGATCCATTTGTGACAATGTATCTGCTGTCCAACCCCACACAGAGATATAATACATCGGTAAAAGCGGAAACTTTGAGTCCTACTTGGGAAGAACATTTTTCATTGTGAGTATGTCAAGCTATTTCTCAAATCTTAATGATTGCTTAAGGCCAGTTGTTTGACTGCCGGTCAAATTTGAAATTTCACATTTGACATTGTCACATTTGACATAGTCATATTTTACATTGTCGCTTTTGACATTTTCACATTTGACAGTGTCTCATTTGACATAGTCACATTTGAAATTGTCACATTTGACATTTTCACATTTGACATTGTCACATTTGACATTGTCACATACGACATTTTCACATTTGACAATTTCACATTTGACATTGTCACATTTGACATTGTAACATTTGACATTGTCACATTGGACATTGTCACATTTGACATTGTCACATGTACATTGTTGACATGTACTGATATTTGTCACGTGTTCCTCTGTTTTTTGTTTGGCCGGGGTTGACGAGGTTTTTTTTTTGTAGGGTACAGAATGTAGTGGACCGATTGATCAGGGAGTGGAAACATGACCTACAATAGTCGTCCTAAACCAATTTGTGAGCTACCGAGCTCAGGCTGAATGACTCTAGGTACCAGTGCCACAAACAGTGCTTCCATGATACAGGGTCACATCTCGGAGTACGGTAACTTTAACCCCAGTACTAAGGGCTCTGCTGGGTGGACCTTTTATTGCCATCGATAAACAGAGACAGGCTTCCGATGGGAAAACCGCTTCAGTATCCTCCAGGAGATTCATATGTGGGAAAACTGGGACCCTCGAGGTACCTGGAAACAAACTCATAGGAATGAGGTGAAATGGGAGATAGCATAATGGGCCCGTTTCCTGAATGTCCACGAGAACATCCGTGTACCGTATCTGCTTTAACAATAAAAATTAAAACAATTTTTAATGTTATTTTCAGATCTGTGTCAGAAAACCCAGGAGAAGACACACTTTGCCTAGAAGTATGGTAAGAATCAATTTCATTATTAAACTTTTCACTATTAACAATTTTTTTTAATCAGTTTTGGACATTAGGTAAGTTTTTAGATTCTAACAGCCAAAAGCATTTTTGTTGTTTGTTTTTGGGGTGTTATGCCGTGTTGCGCTAACTCTTTCTTTAGCCGACGTTTCGGACAGCGTTGCAGTGTCCATCATCAGTTAGCGCAACACGGCATAACACCCCAAAAACAAACAACAAAAAAAAGTTTTGGACATTGTTTATTTATTAATTTTCGGGGAATCGACAGTTTACATTTAATCAGTTTGTACATAAGTATTATATAGCTAAAATAAAACCAATTATGGATTTCCTCCTAGTGACTTTACCTCTACTGAGACAGCATAATATGGAATAAGTAAATTAAATTTGTGAGAAAGGAATATGAATTAAAAAATTTATACAAAACAAAAGATTATATAAAACAATACATTTATAGCCATGGAGAGAAGTTGTATTAAAGTGTCAAAACAAATTGTAAAAACGGACGGTGGCAATTCAACACATTATTGAAAAGTGATTTAGTCAGCAAAATTGATGAAAAAAAGGTTTAGTAGCTTACGTTAGGTTAGGTTTATAAGAAAGTTTTATTTTTTCCATCAATTTTAATGACTTTATATTACTTTTCAAAAATGTGTTATATTGCTACTGTCCTGTGTTATCATGGAACCATATTTTCACCAATATTTCTTATGACATTAAAGTTTTAGAGCTAATAGCAATCTAACTCGAGAATAAATATGACAATGCTTTGACTTGTGAGTGAATTTATTAGCTAAAAAATTCATAATTTTTTTTTTACTGCGTGGGAATCTAACCTACAATATTCTGTTTCATAGTCATAATGAAGATGCAAATTTGATGGTGGTGGTTTACAAAGGTGGATGGATGGATTACAGTATTTTTATTAGTAACATTGATTTACTATCTACTTTCCAGGGATTTCGACCCAGCCGAAACTGTGAAAGAGAAGATGGGCAAGATATTCGAGGTGAAGGGAGTCAAAGGTCTTCGGAAACTGATGAAGGAAATAGCGGTGACAGCCTCAACGGGGAAACACGACAATGAGCTCATCGGGAGAGCCAGCATTCCCTTGAAAGTGAGTCATAGTTATTGTAATATCTTCATCTAATGTTACCAATTGTTTCCTTAGGTTAGAAATAATTGTGTAATGGTGATCTCATAAGAGTAATAAATAATTAAAAGACAAAAGCGTCTCTGGAAATGGTGAAGTGATCATCTGCCAAAGGAATGTATTGATGTAGATTTACTTTTAAGAATATTTGCAGTCTGTTCCGTTTTAGTAGAAATTTTGCAAGTATTATAATTGCTTGCTACTTAATATGTTTCTTGAAATGGCTTTAGTCAAGTTTGGTAGCCAGATCTTAATAGTCAGGTACTTCTGTAAGTTCCCCTTCCCCACCTCCCCCTTCACATCTCCTTCCCCTCTCCACTACCTTCAGCCTCACAATATACCAAAATTGAGCGATATAATAGTCTCACTGGCATCATTATGCATTAAGATTACAATTACAGCTACAAATTTTAGTAAAAGTTACTAAATCACATATAGTGGTTTGAAAGGTCGTACCTGACATCATCATTCTAGTGTATTCTGTCCTTTTTGTTTTCTTACAAGACTTGCGAGAAGAAAGAGGACGTTCACCAATGTCCTACATTCAATCTCTCTATTGGACTACTATATCTGAAATACTGTCGCCTTTAAAATAAAACCGTTTTTCGATTTCATGCACTTGAAAATAGAATAATGTTATTATTAATGCAGCCGATAAACTTTTTATTTACGCCCACTCGGTTGTGAATGTGAAATGTACAAAAAAAATATTAAACAAGAGATAAGTAACTGCACAAGAAGTGCATTACTTACCGGGAAATGGGGACGTTAACATTTTTTTGGCCGCTTTACAGCACTTGTGCTGTATAAATAAAATCTGTATTTAAACATCTGCCATATGAATTGCATTCCAAATGTAAGCCAAACAGAGAACTCTCTCTGTTTTATTAGTTATACACTAGCAGATAAAAACCTGTTGGAAAACTTCAACAATTCTTTTTGAAAATTGTTTAATACATAATGTACAAGTATAATGAGGATATCTACAATTGGTTTCTCAGTTAAGTAAATTACACATGTATAAACCAACCTTATTGTAACTGTTGATTTCCCTAAAGTAAAATAAAATAAATTAATTAAAAAAATAACAGAGGGCGCCACCTCCGTTTACAACAATCCTAAACTGTACAGTCATTAAGATAATAATACTATCAGGTATTTATAAATGTTATGCATAAGATACGTTTTAATATTTGCTGCACATTTTATGTTTCCTCCCTCTACAACTGTAACGGACGTGTGTGGACATATTTTACCTTTTTATAAATTTTTGTTAAAAGCATTGGGTCAAGAGAGACCAGTTAGATAGGTTAAAGTTTCTCCCCAAACCAGCCCCTCCTGATCTGCCACGCTATGCAGCTGGTGTCAGGTTGGCGGGGTTGTTCCCAAACCCGCCTCCCAGATTAATAATTGAAAATTGTGGTGGGTGAGCATAAGAATATACTTAATGTTAACTTACTTTTCATTAATTTCAGACAATACCTACCTCCGGAATGACGATGTGGTACAGTTTGGACAAGAAGAACAAGCTGCGGAGACAGGGGGTGGTGAAGGTGCGACTATCTTTCTCCTCAGAGAAGAACTCGCAGGTAGCCACACAGGAACACCGACACCTGCTTAGGATACTGCTGCTTCATGAACTGGAACACTCACAGGTGGGTTCAGCATTCTTCATATTTCATTATCACATTATGAGATTTTGAATATTAGGAAACGCCTCCATTCCTGACTCCTGCTGATCTACTGCTATCTCCCTGTAATTTCTTATTCCTAAGGGTTACGAGTCAAAATACATATTTTATTCAATAAATGTGCTAACCCTGCCGGTTTCAAAATAGGTTGTCACGTAGTTGCCTTCAGGCCGCCAAAGTGGTTACCAAATTTTGCATTTATTTATTTATTCTGACGAGATTGGTATTTAGCTATTTTCCATCCTCGATATACACCGTATCCACTGAAGTTGTGCCAGTTCTATAAATGTTATTATTGACAGGTCTTCAGGTACTTGATACAGTTCGTGTTTGTACCCTGAGGAATACAACTAACTTAACACATGTCTTATGAGTGTTTCCAAGAGATTGTAATACTCTATAATTGCAGTCTCGATTTGAATTCTTTGAAGACCATAGTAGCAGTTGGCTTGGGAAATTCTGCCAATTTCTTCACTTTATCATTTGTAGTTGGGTACGGAAATTATTTTATGATAATGTGTTATAAAATACAGTAATTATCTTTCCAGGTGGCACATTACTGGTGGTCTGGCAGCTACTCCGTCCAAGCAGAAGCCATCATTCAACAACATGCAGCCCTCAGTGGCTTGGGACAGAATGAAATAGCCCTAGCACAATGGACAGTCTTTTGTGCAGTACACGTCGAACACCCGCTAAGCTTCTCTTTATTTAATAGCCTCATAGCCAAATTAACCAAACCTCTACAATCCGAAGTCATTTGTGAAGAAGAAAACAAACTATTCTGGGACGGAGCCAGAAAGATATTCCCGTCCTGCTTTAGCAAAATCAGAAAGATACGTAAACAACAAGCAGGAGATAAAACCGTATTAAAAACTTTACGAGAGATCTTAACGATATTCGTTTCACTGTCAGATTTGAAAATTCCGGAAAGCGTTGACATTTTTCCAGAAAATGTTTACGGCTGGTTGAAACGAACTGACGATAAGCCAATCTGTGATATTATTTATGTTTTGAAGGAGGCATGTTTGCAAGGTGCGTCAGAGTGGTTTATCCATATTCTGGAGAATAACGAATGCAAGGATAAAAGCGAAGAAGGGCGACTGCAGCATCTCATCCGAGTGATTCAACTCGTCAGATCAGATCTTCAGAGGACTGTGGAGTATTATGATAAAGTGTTTTCTGAGTAAGTATCGGTTTAATTAATTGAATTAATTTATTCGAAATTCTTTGCTAGTACAACAATAGTTGTTTAATTACTCTGACTTCCTGTACACCTGTTGTTTGTGATAATAATTTGTTATGAAAAAAAACTATGCACACAGAGAATGAAAATTATTGTTATCAATTTGTTAATAATCATTGTTTGTTCTTATGGATAGGCAAGATTGCATAAGCAGGATATGTATTTCTTAATTTGATTTATAGAACCTGAACTATTTATAATGCTATGTATCTATATATATATATATATATATATATATATATATATATAAAGCAAGCCTTTCGAAATTCGGAGGTCTTTCGATCTTTAGTCCCTCGTGGCGTTGACTTTAATTTAAAGTATACTACAGGTTTTCCAATAAGAGGTATTATTTTGAATAGCTCGCTATTTCGGTAGATGTTACTTTTGAAGCTGTCATTTTTTGACATTTGACAAGTAGAAACCACGTTATTAATAAAAATGGAACGATACACGCTTCAACAACGCATTGAAATTATTAAAATTCACTTGAGTGAATCAAATGCAAATCATCTTGAGTGATGACGCCCATTTCCACCTCGGTGGCTTCGTCAGCAAGCAAAATTGTCGCATCTGGGGCTCGGAAAACCCAAGAGTTATTGTTGAAAAGCCTCTCTATCCTTAACGTGTGACTGTTTGGTGCGGTTTATGGTCCGGCGGAGTCATTGGACCTTAATTTTTCGAAAATGAGGCTGGAGCAACAGTTACAGTGAATGGATTGCGCTATCGAGAGATGATTAATGATTTTTTATGGCCGGAATTGGATGGTATTGATCTGGACAACGTTTACTTTCAACAAGACGGCGCTACGTGCCACACAAGTAACGAAACCATTGATCTTTTATGATTGAATATCAAAATAACACCTCTTATTGGAAAATCCTGTATAATTTACTGACCTTACAGTAAGTTTTCACTTGAGTTAAATTCAAAATGTATTTACACTACATTTTTTGGTAATTTTTAAGTGACTAGTTATAAGTTATTAGTTATTTAGTAAATGATAGGATCTTGACAGCAATGCGATTATTTATTTATAAGTTTCAGTAGGTTGACTTCGTTTATTATGAATGATCAAATTTAAAAATTAACTAACTAATAGGGTCGTTTCTAAAACTCGTTCTTGTGTTCAACGGCTTGTCTATGGAATGATTTGCCAGCCTCTATGTTATCTCCCTCTTAGAATATGGTTCACTCCTTCGTTTATCCAAGAAGATGCTCCACACAGCATTCCCAAATATGGCATAGGCCCTAAGGGAAAGGATGTCCCCCAGTGGGTCCCCATGAGTTCACGCAAACAAATACTTGTTATGAACACAAAAAATCAATAGAATTGTTTATTTATTTCCAGTGTCGTAAAGTTCTCGTACGCGAAGAGTCTGTACATCCTGTACCAGTCTAAGATCTCTGTGCTGGTGGAGCCGGAGGTATTAGAAGTCTGCAAGAGTATGAAGAGATTGCGCTACAGCGATGACTCGCACCACAAGGTGACCCTGGCCGACGCCAACGGGGAGGCAACCCAACTCGGAGGGCCCAAGCTGCAGGGGGAACCGCTGGCAATGGGGACCACACTCTTTGAATTATATCTCGTGCTGCAGAGGTTTTTGGCGTAAGTGAAAAATATAATTATTCAAATTCAGTTTGCATTGTGGCATTTGGTTCAATGGAAAAACAGAACAATGAAAAAAAAACAAACAAATAACAAACCTAACCTAATTCTTTTATCATATTCTAATTAACTAACCATCACGCCGTTTCTCTGTAGGGGTAGGCAGAGAGGACGGACCGCAAAACAACTCGGTCTTGGCACACACTCCTTGCCTCATTCACATTCATACATACTCTTCTATCATTCTGACTCTTGACGTGGCCCGACTCAAGTATCTGATTCACTTGGTCGTGCCATGTCTTCCTCGGGCGTCCCCGACTTCTGCTACAATTCACATTTGCATTGTATATTCTCCTTACACTCCTTTTTTTCGCTCATTCGCTCTACATGCCCAAACCATCTAAGTGTCCCTTTCTTGATCTTACTCATTATGCTTACATCAGCCTTGCACTCTTTGCGGATCTCCACATTCCTCACACAATCATACATGGTTTTACCACACATACGCCTCAGGGATCTCATTTCAACAGCATTCAATCTACTTTCATCCTTTCTTTGCCAGTTCCATGCCTCACTTCCATACATCAGGGTGGGTACCAGCACTCCATTGTGGACTGCTACCTTCGCTTCTTTGGATAATTTTGTTGTTGGCGCCAACTGCGTTCAGTCCTCCATTAATGGAGTTACCTGCATTTACCCTTCTTTCAATATCTCTGTCAGCCTTCCCATCTCTCATAAACATACTTCCTTAATACACAAACTCATCCACCTGCTCCAAGTATTCCTCATTCACGACTATATTGCATACTGTTTTCGTACTCTCTCTTTCAAACACCATTACTTTAGACTTACTTACATTTATCATTAACTCATTCTTCATGCATACTTCGTTCATCCTAGATACGAGAGACTAGAGATCATCCATACTATTAGCAATCAGCACCGCATCATCAGCATACAACAGGCAACATACTTTCAGATTACTCAAATTCGCGCCCAATCCCACCTCTTTCAATTCTTACATACAGTATATCCATGTATAGATTGAATAACCACGGTGACATTACGCAGCCTTGTTTAACAACTCTGTTTTATTCGGTTACAATGGCATTTATAACGTAATGAAGCAGGAAAATCATTTGAGCGGTGAGCTCTGGCGTTATAAAAATAGCATACATTTTTCTGTGTGGCCTTTCTTGGCTCTGTCAATCAAAATATTATTTTTTTATCATGAGTGAGCAGAGCAGAGTCTGCCAAACTTTTTTACTTCACAACGGTGAATGGAATTCGTTCCACAGAACACCAAATTCAAACACCTTAAAAGAGTAAGGACGGGTTGTTTCAGAGGATTTGAACAATTCATCAAATTTCAATGTTGATTTCCGGGTTCTGTGAAAGTCTTATTCAAGTTCTGTTACTATATCAGCATAGGGTAGTTGCTTGACAGAACTGAAATATAAACAGAACTTGGAAAAATCTTTCACAGAACCTGAAAATTAACTTTGAAATTTGATGAATTCTTCAAATTCTCCGAAACAACCCGTCCTAAATGTACTTTATTAATATGAATAAAGAAAATCATCAGGAAACATTTTTTTTTACATTGTGCTCACTCAATCACACTCACTACGCTGCGTCACTGTATGCCAGCATCACTGTATCCTTCGCGTGTGTCGCGTCATCCACTATGTACGAATTTGACAAATATTAATGTTGATATTGAATTTACTTAAAATTGAAGAAATTTTAAATGATTTAAATTTTAATTAATTATTTATGATGAACAGTTTGGAGGCTTCTTCTTACACGGTACAATTGAGTCTTTGGCAGACATTGAGTTAGAGCTTGAAAAATCCAATTTGTGATCTGTCAAATAAATCTCTAGTGAAGTCTTGTTAGTATTTTAGACGAGTGTATGCAAATATTTGGTGCACGTTTGACGTGTTTTCCGACTGTGCACCAGTGCCGAAGAGATCAATGACGCTAGTTCCTTAGAGCATCTTCCATTGAAATGCCGGCAGAACAAGGGCAACATTCCCACCTGACTCCTGGGCTCTAATGACTGGGATCCGTTTGTTAAGATAGGAGATCCATGTGTCAAACAAACCCCCTGTTTTTGCATTGTAACTTATATTTACAATTATCTTTTACTTTATAGATTGGGCCAAGGTCTCTGTCCTGTAGACTGGAATCAATTCTCCATCTCTAAGTTCCACAACTGGTTCTTCGGCGGAGTGGCTCAGTGGCTGGACATCGCCGTGTTCAAGGCCCTGACGAGGATAGAGAAGGCCGTGGAGCTGGACCAACTGGTGCCTGTGGACAACACTGTGAAGTACAGCAGCTCTGCGGTGGACACCCTGGCCATCTTCTATCAGATCAAGGTGTTCTGGCAGCAGCTTGCCTGGCCCGATGTGGAGGGGTCCTACACATTTGTGGCAAAGATTGTTGATGTAAGTTTAATAGTAATATTATTTTGTTGGTTCATGTAACAAACATATTAATACATATCATAATCTATTCCAAGCTAAAAGTGACACATCTTTTCTATTACAAGGGTAAAAAAATTGTGTTCCTACTTAAATGAGATAAAGTAAGTGACTATTTGTAAAATAGTGTTCTGTATTTTTTTTTGACACTTAATGAACTTTGCTAAACTTGATAACTCACAATGGAAAAGACTTTATTAGCTGACAATGTAGAGTTAACCTAGAAATTCCAATCAGACAAACCCTTACAAATTTCATGACATTTTTTATTTTTTGAATACCGCACAAGAGTCCCAACTGCTTCCAACCGTTTGGAGCCAGTGAGACTATGGCATTCCCAATTGAGGTATGTTGTGAAGCTGAAGGGGAATGAGATGGGGAAGAGAAAGATGGGGGAGTACCTGGCTATTATTGGCTATACCATACATGGATAAAGCCATTTCAAGCAATGTTTCAATTCAGAATGATGGTCTTACATCAGGGCGATTCTGAGAGTATCTTCCACTCTGGAACGTGCCGCAAATATACTATATATTATTTTAAATAAATTTTACTTGCGCACGCCGGGATGGGATTTGAACTCGACTTCTAGCTTGCTAGTCAAGAGCCTCACCGCTCGACCATGGAGGCCGTCAAAATTTGTGTTTATATTTTAGAAATAAGTTTGTTTGTCTTAGTCACCAAACACTATCTAACGGCAAGATGTCATGAAAGAGGCAAACCATTTTTCCGTGCATTTAAAACTCAATGCAACTGTTAGTACACAGATTAAGCTTTTAAATTTTCTTTATAAATCACAAAAGTTTGAAATTTTTTCATTTGATTAATATATAATATTTGGATGATTTATATAGCGCCGTTTGTGTGCAAAATCACCTCAAGGGCTTAATTACCACTAGGAAGATAATCTACGTCCGCTGGACGTAGACGGTTCTAAGCAAGTCTACTATGTATTATGTTAAATTAATAAATTGTGAAATAACTCACATTTTTCAAATAAAATTAACTTGTGCCAGCTGGGATTTGAACCCGCGACCATCGGCTTGCTATTTGATAGCCTTACGCCTTGACCACGGAGCTGTCAAAGTTCTGCTTTAGACAATATTTCTTTCTGAAACATTTTGATCATCGCAATTAATATCCGTAATAAATATCTCACGATATTGCAATGTGAACATTTTTGAACAAAATTTCGTTTAATTTATATTTTCCAGAATGATAAAATAGTGTTGAAAATTGGATAGACTGAAAAAAAAAATTTTTGATGCACTAGTCAATAATTTCCATTACTAGCCTAGAAAAACATCATAATATCTTTTCCGAAATATTTCCAGGACATCTGTCGCTGCTGCGTCTTCTACGCTGACAACATGTCGGCACGCGTGGAGGGCATGGGCGAGGTCACCACCATATACGAGACGAAGTTCCAGGTTACCACCGAGTGGTGCTTGGCAATCAACAACATAGACTACGTGCGCCAGAGCCTTCAGCCCTTCGTCGGCGAGCTGGGCATGGATGACATCATCACCAGACTCGGCGAATTGAGGAGCCCAATGGAAGCCCAGAGGTATGATTTTTGGTTTTTTCACTTATCAGCCAATAGCCAATGAACATTACGTACTCTGTCTAACTGCCTGACTTTATAAATGGACATTACATTTGGTTTTGAATTTGTGCTGAGACTGAGGTACTTTTGGATCACGAAACACGTCACATTTCTTTATTATTTGGATTTAAATAATCAAAAATGATTAACTTTCTTTATATTTATATTACAGGTGTAAGGAAACATTAGAAAATGTTGTAGAAAATGCAATCGACACCGTCAGAAACAAAATCATCGAACTTTTGGAAAAAGTTGTCAGAAAGGTGAGTAAATGTGAATGCCAATTTATTTATTGTAACACAACTCACATAGATCTTATAAGTATTACTTGTTGTATGGGTCGATATATTATTTCTCTTGTGCTCAAAACACACTAAGTGCTTACATTAGCACAAAATACGCTGAATATATATTAAGTTGCTTAAAAAGGCCAGCCAGTATGTATTCTGAGCTGCCCCTGGTGGTTGTGTGATTGTGCATGAAATGAATATGGATCCGCTAGAAGTCAGCTATATTTGAAGCAAGACTTCTAGGCCCTGTTACGCTCGGTGTAATGACGTATAATACGCATGGTGAGGCCCTGCAGGAGAATCTGTATGTTGCGTGATGTATACGCTTAACGTGACGTAAAATAAGCTGCTCAAGATACGCTCAGTGTGTTTTGGCCTTTAGGGTCACCAAAAAGGGATTGTCTAAAGGAATGCAAAATACTGTAGACTGTGACCGATTATGTACCCACATTTTCAACACTGTTTCGCCCTGCAGGTTTATTAGTCTGCAAGCTTCTTCGATCCTTGCTCCACTTGTCCTACTTTGCAGAGCCATCCCAGTTTCATAAATCTTAAGTTGGATTGTTTCACAGAAATTCAAATATAACATTGTCATCAAAATGGCTAAACAGCGCCATTATGTTTTTTTACATTAAAGTGGCCTGTATTAAACACCAATTTAAGGCATTTCAACTTTTGAACAAATTTTGATCAGCAGAAAAGCACAACTGTCATGAGTTGATCACAATTCAGTTCAACAATAGAAAGTTGAACTGAACCTAGAATCAACGTTTAACAGTGACCTTTCATATTTTGTAAAAAAAGGACTATGTAGGACGGGTTGTTTCGGAGAATTTGAACAATTCTTAAAATTTCAAAGTTAATTTTCAAGTTCTATGAAAGATTTTTCCAAGTTCTGTTAGTATTTCAGCTCTGTCAAGCAACTAGCCTATAATGATATGATAACATAACTTGAATAGGGCTTTCACAGAACCCGAAAAGGAATGTTGAAATTTGATGAATTGTTCAAATTCTCCGAAACAACTCGAAAACGAAATTTTAGTTTTTATTTAAGCTTGCT
Organism: Hesperophylax consimilis; assembly: GCF_061612785.1. Lineage (NCBI taxonomy): Eukaryota > Metazoa > Arthropoda > Insecta > Trichoptera > Limnephilidae > Hesperophylax > Hesperophylax consimilis. Next base: position 4,501,471 of record NC_142846.1, read on the forward strand.
AAGAGAGATATTTACGTTTGTGTTGCTGTTTTCTGAAAACCTGATAAAATAAGCTATGATTTATGTAAGTAGGCTAAGACAATCTACCGTTCCAGATGATGCCCTCCCTGTCTCGCTTCCTGATGGAGGGTGCGGAGCTCCTGCACCAGGACTGCTCCAGTCTGGACCGTGTGATGCTGTACTTGGAGGAGAATCTAGACGTGTTGCACAGCCAGCTGAACGCGGATAATTTCACACGAACCCTCGACGTCATCTGGGACCAGCTCAGTCAGCTGCTGTTCCAGCTGGTGGAGACTAATTTAGAGGTAGATTTTTTTTCATTCCGAAGAAAATCATCTACTTGGTGTATTTGGTTTTAACTTAAAAAGGCCCCCTTCAACCTTAGAAGGGGGTCCTAGAAAAGAATCTCACCCTCTAATTGACTGAGCTTAGCGAAGTCCTGTTTTAACGTGACTGTTTTGCATTTCGTCTGTCTGTAAATTTGTCAGTTCATTCCATTTTAGTTTCAAGGTAGTGACCATTTTAATGGTTGTGGAATCATTGTGTTTATTTGTCTTTCTATTTGAATTTTTTAAATATTGAGAAAAAAATATTGTCTTTGGGATAGTGATGTTTCTTTGGAAAAATTGTAGGTAAAATTTGTTCTTTAAAATATAAATAAAAGTTATACAAAACATGTGGTTGATAATTAAGTAGGTAGGTGTTTAAGTAACTACTTACAAATCTTTTGATTCAGAGGAAATTTTGGTTTTGATAAGAAAAAATTAGATGCATTCTTTTTTTGGACGCAAGGTCTACTCTACTGTTCACAAAACTACATACTAGTATTTGAGTTATTTTCTTATTATATGACGTTTTCATCAGTTAACAATTTCAGGAAGACCTAAATGTATTTTATTAAATCGGTAATTTTCATGGTTAATGTCTCGAGGAAGATTGCCCTTTACTTTGGATCCTTTGAACATTCATTTTCAAAATAATATTTTTTTCCATTCTATTGTGACGCATTTTGATAATTCATATTTCTAAACAATTTCTGACAATAAATCATTTGAATTCCAGAAACGCCGGCCGCCCTCCTTCTTCTCTAACCTGCATCAGTGCCTCAAGATCATGGTGCAATCCTTCAAGCAAGATAATACCGAGTCGCAGTCCAACGAGACCCTGGCGCGCATCGAGCACCTGTTGCAGCTGCACGGCTTCGAGACTACGGAGCTCATCCACCAGTACTTCTTGGAGCGCTGGCAGGAGCAGCAAACCCTGCAGGACTCCCCCTTTGGCATGCTGTCCGTCAGGGCTCTGTTCACCGAGTCGTCGCTCGTCATTGAGGTTATGAACGCTAGGAACCTGCTGGCTATGGATTCAAATGGTAATTATTGTCATGTGCTAACGTTAAAAATACGTACCTACACTATTACGTTTTTCCATGACGGATGCGTTCTACTGTGTTAAAATGACAGTACATTATGTATAGGAAAATAGGAGAAAGGTTCCATTGTATAGTGGTATATATGTCACTCTCAGACAGAAAACACATCCTTTTTCACATGTTTGTTACGAAATCACTTTCATCACTTGAAATCTCAATTCACATCTCGATTCGATTCTATTCTAACTATCAATACATATTATTATTTCCATTAAGTTTTGTAGACCGTGTAAAAACAGAATTGACTGCAATAGGGTGATTATGTACATTGTAAGACTGCCATTTTTGTAAAATATTACCCCAAGGGCACTTTACATAACACTAAAAAGTAGGTTAAAACATTTATTGGGTAGATTTAACTAAATTATACCTATAGGAATGTTTTTCATACAAGACTAAGAAGGAATAACATAGAACTTCTCTCTGTGACTACTCCATATTGTATGTATATACAGTTGACCATAGACAATGTTTTATTTTTTCTACTGCAAAAGGTTTTCGCATACTATGATTATGAAATTGTTAACAGATCATTATTGTTGTTTCCAGGAAGTGTAGATTCCTTTGTAAGGATACATCTGCTGCCTGAAGACCTGTTTGCAGGATGCATCAGACCCAAAACACAAACGCACAATAAAAATCAATTCCCCCTTTATGATGAAGTCTTCAGAATGTAAGTAATATATGTAATTATATAAGTAATTATGTAAGTAATATGTGCATACAAATATAGTTTTTTTTTCTTCTGGCTTTGACAGTAATAAAGCAAGCTAAACATTAAACCATTCACTGAAAAGAAATCATTTTATCAAACGAACTACCTACTTTATTGTATGAATCTGAATGAAGCAAGGATTGTTTGCCAAAACAGAGTGGTGTGGCGGTCTATTCTCTCTGCATACCCCTGCGTTAACTGGGTGATGGTAGTTAGTTAAGTTTTTTTGCAAAATTAAAGAAATGTGAAAGTCAAATAATATATTTTTTTGTCACACTATTCCTTTGGCAGTTAAAGGGGTAACTAATTAAAAGCTCAATAACTCAATGATGGAAAAAATGCAGTTGCGATTACGAGCTGAAAATAGATGCATTGATATAGACATTCCATATCACAATATCAGCGCTCACCTTTCGAGAGTTTTTGCTGCTTCAGACAAAAGATCAGCATTATCGTAAAGATTTATCTAGCTTGTCTCTAAATCACAACATCATGATTTTTTTCCTTCTTTTCAGAGTTCTGACGCCCGAGCAGAGGAAATGCACCGAGGGTCTAATAGTCTTCAACGTCAAGGATAAGGACATGTTTGGGATGTCCAACCAGTATCTTGCCGAGGCTTATATCCACTTCAAAGATGTTCCCGATACAGAGACTGACATCAAAAGTTTGCCACAGGTTCACCTGAAGTTATCCAGGCCAACTAAACTAGGTGAGTACCTGCCGAAAATTGTAATATTAAACTGCATAAACACCTGCGAGCTGTTACCGTAACCCTAATACATTACCATTACCAGAAAACGTGGTTCGCAATCGAATTGCGGCGAGCCGATGTCTGTATAACAGCCCTAATGTACACTTTAGAGAATGGTTACCGTGGCTGTAACGGTTACGGTGAATACACGGCTTCAGAATCTCTTGAAAGTTAAGACCTTTATTTTAAAATCAACACACTGACCAATAAGTGGTAAAGCAGTATAGTCTTTTGCTCTAGACCAGAGGTTCCCAAAGTGGTCTATATGGAACCCCAGGGGTCGATATCGGCTTGCTGGGGGTCCATGTCAGCGAGAAAAAATTTAGGGGTCCACATGATTCAAATGGGGGTACATACGAGCCGACCCCCATTTACCTAAATTCAACATTTAGGAGTTCCGTAAATGACACAATACGCCTAACACAAATATCACAGTTTACGTAATACTAATAATAGACTGAGAAATTACTTATTTAATATTTGTATTTTTATATTTCCTAAAGTTATTTATTGAGGTATATAAACAGAGATATATGTTCTGTATCATACGTATCCAGACCTCCAGAATTTTGCAAGAGAATTCATATTTACGCAAAACCCACAAGAACACTCGAACCCCGAAACCGCTTGATACCGTGTCGCCGACACATTTGGAAATCTTTACATCAAAATAACTCAATCAAATGATGTATTATATGTGATTAATCAAGATAATTACATAGCAATATAATAGCAGAACCTGAAACACATCTAAAAATAACCATCCACTACTTCACTTGGAGCCACCAACCTATGAAGTGACCTCCGCCTAGGAAGCAACTCAGTATTTACGTGGACCCCCCTCTCTACCACCCGGAAGAAATTCCATGATGGCCGCCGAACTTTCGACCAATCACAGCACGGCATATCTCTTTGAAATTCTTATCAAACACTGATAACGAAATTCAATGCAACTATTTGTGATAACATCAAGCTCAATTTACAGGAAAATGATGGAAGATTCAACCACGGAATAAATATCAACATGAAGAAATAATTATATGCTAATATAATGACATAAAAAATCATACCTAAATATGTTTGTTACTCTTTGGGAAATGTTCAAACCAAAGATATTTAACTTCAAACCCAATATGAAAATTTGTATAATTTATTAAACAATAAATAAACGAGACTGGGGGAGATGGTTTTGGTAGACTGAACTGACTTGGTTAAAGGTATCATATTAAAATATAACTTTCCTCTCAACAAGATAATTGCAGAGAGGAAAAATACCTAACCACTTTACTCCTCACGAAAGAGGATAGAACGCCTCCGAGAGGGTTCGATTTGAAAACGTTCTATAAATAGAGAACCGAATTCCATACAAAGTTAGTTCAACAGCTACCTCTGAAAGGGAATCCTCTCTCCTGAAAAACCATCTCCAAGTCTCCAAAGTCTCAAGAAATATTTTCAAGTGTTTTTATTCAGTAGTAAATTCAGTTTTTGCCAGTAATAAATTCTTTTCGTCAGTTCAGATCTGGAAATAAATTCCTCTCTGATCGTGGCTTTAAACTCCACAACAAACTTCTACAACATCTACAACATCTACCGAGACTGAAAACGCTGACAAGTGTTCCCAGCTACCTTCGTATCTACAGTTATTGTACGGACAGTATATTGTCTCGTACATGTTTCTTTTCTCGTCAGAATTAATATATTGAAGCAAAACATTGCACATCGGAGGCCGCGAATTTTCCTAGATCCCCAACTTGTTTTTGAAAAACATCCGGGGTAACATTTATCAACATTTAAATGTACTTAACGCAGACTTTAAAACTAAGTTTGAGGACATTTTGACTATGGAAATGGAACGTCGAAGAATCGGAAATCATGTGACAAGAAGAAATGACCGGAATAAGCACTGACAAAGAACTTAAAAAGCAGTTCTGTAGGGCTAGCTACAGATATAAATTCCCGTTGCTTATCCTGCTTCATTTTCATTTAGTGTAATACTTCACAAGGGCGCCCTTGTCTGCACAATGCAAATACAGAGGAACTATACCGCCACCCGGTTGTTGGACATGCAAGGGAAAGGAATCTTTTTACGAAGAAATAAACGATTATCACATGGGACGTTAATAGTTTTAGGAAAATTCAATATTCGGCAGGCAGGGGCTACAAAAAAAAAAATTTGGCAAGTGGTTTACGGGGCAAAAAAGTTTGGGAACCTCTGCTCTAGACCGAGGGGTCGTAGGTTCAAATCCCACTGTGAGTAAATAAAATATATATATTTTTTATAATGAACACTTTTATCAGTGGCTCAAAGCCAAGATGTTGTATTTCGACTTTTTGGCAAAAATGGTGTATAACTTTATTATGCTCCACTGAGAACCCAAATTAGTAAGTGTAAAATATGGTATTTACAAAAAAAATATTTATACCAAGATATTTACATATCTAGTTAAAATAAAAATTTCCAAGAGACTCAATTTTTTTACTTTGTTTATCTTGGCTTTGGGCAATCGTTATAAGGTTTATCAATGGACTTTAAAAAATATCTCTTATACATAGTGGTACACATATTAAGGTCTTTTTAAAATTTTCTTTCTCAAAAGATCAAGAGTAAAAACATCTTTCGAATGGGTTTTACCGTATCAAATTTTTCACCTATTATCCTTGAATAAATTAAGTTTTAGCATTCATATACCTTATTTGAGGGTTATTCCCCAAAAACGCTACTCTTCATATCGATTGACAAGCAAAATACATAGATAGATTTAACACAGGCAACATAATCAAAGGCAAAAAATAAATTCAAACACACTATATTTAATATGCCTATAAGTGTGTTTGAGTATGTTGCTGCCTGTGTTAAATATGTCTGTGTATTTTGCTTGTCAATCGCTATGGAGAGTGGCGCTTTTGTTTTTATACCGCTCAAATGTAAACCTCATTGCAGAACGGAAGATACACTTAGGACGTTGATTTTCAAGTTCTGTGAAAGTTCTAGTCATGTTCTATTATTATATTACTATAGGCCAGTTGCTACACAGGACTGAAATAATAACGGAACACCAATAGAGCTTTCACCGAGCTTGAATTTTAACCTTGAAATTTACGAATTGTTCAAAATCTGTGAAACAATCCATCCTTAGTAGATATCACCTAGGTTAGGTGGTTTTAGATAGATCTGAATAGCCGGGTACATAAAAACCTTTCTCTCCCCTTCTACAAATCAATAATTGTCAATTTTACTCACATGACTTGAAATTTAACTAAATTTATTACTTTTGTGTTTTTCAGAGGGTGATGCTGTTAAATCTCTAGAACACCGGCAGGGAGATAAACAGGCCCGAGAATTCCTCAAGAAACAGAAGCAGAAGATTGGCTTGCCTCATTGACTATATGTTCGGAACAACATGAAGAGATCTCTCAACAACTTAACTGTTAAATAAAGCCCTGAACACAACGCTATGCTGTAATATTGGCGTACCATAATAATATATATGTATTGTGCTTTGCATTACAATTTACATAACATAATATCTTATGGTTGTTTTAAATAATATGATTTTGTTTGTAATAAGATGTTCTTAATTGGGTGAACTAAAAAAAAGATAACTTTTTTTTAACCAATTATTTTCCTAAAAGAACCGACTATAATGTATTTATATATAGTTGTTTACACGACATGTGCGTAATTGATCAAAAAATTACATAATATGTAATTTACATAAAGCAACAAACACATTATTTTAGATGAGCAATAAAACATGAACAAATTATCTAAAGATAGATCTATCCTTTGTAGTTATGATTGCCAATTAAAATATATTCATTATGTTGCGTTTACATGCGTAATATAATAAAAGATGGCATGGAATTAGCAATTTTTACATTGGTTTTCTCTATATTTGACTGAATTTTTAATTATTGCATTTCAAGAGAAACTATATTATGTATTTGTTAACAATTTTGTTGATATATTTGAAATGTTACATTGATAATTGTAAACTAATTTGTGTTTAACTCCCAACAAAATAGAAACCTGCAGGATTTCTAAAGTGGGAAATATCGCCACCCCGGGGGTGATTGACGGGCGATTGATGAGGGGGCAGTGAGAGAAATAAAAATTCATTGAAAAAATAATGTCTTTGAAAATATGTCAATTTTTTAATAAAAACATTCTTGAGCTCTATATGAAGAAATGTGTGAAATGCCCTTTTTCCACAGGGATACACGCAAGTATCTGATACTCATGTTTGTACTCGCATCGCAAACAACTTGCTGGGCGCAGTCCGTACTCATCACTTCTGAAATCACGAGACCTACGTCGCCCCAATTATTGTTGAAGTTTCGAAACGTCAAAACGATCACTCGCAACCAAAACAGATGCTGAGGTATCATTTTTATATCCTATTATTCTTTGTTAACTGTTTTGTTGAAGAAAAATATAATTGAAAAGTGGGCAGTAAGCCAGATAAGGTTGGGAACCTCTGATCTAAAGAAAACGTTTGTTTCAAATTGTCTGACACAAGTGGCACCATGTTTGAAGTCTCGACGACTAGAGTGGGAACAAACTCGCCCGGCAGATCACACGAGATTATTTAAAGAGTTTACAAAATGTCTGCAACGTATGCCTGTGTACAAATCTCCGCGCAGATATTCCGTGGCAGTCGCCAAGATACTTGAACCGTTGAGTATTGAATACTTTAAATTTATGCGTACCTGTGGAAGAAGGGCCTTATTCTAATCATGTCTTTCCCATTGGAGGTTGGACAGTGACTGTTTTTGATTCAGAGGCAGCTGCTCTTATTCATTAGTGTTCCATATTACGTATCTAAATAATAAAACTAGTCGGTGGCTGAGTTGACATCGCATTTGGGTCCCACCCAGGTGTAGTGTGTTCAATTCCTCGGCTGGCTAAGTCCTCCATCCACAACACAAGCAACATCTTCAGCTTACTGTGGTGGTAGTAGGAGATTTTCAAATATTCTCAGGTTATTCATAACCCAGAAATGTTTGTCTTTCTTTAAATAAAATAAAAATATATGTGAATTATTATTGTAATTTTTCCTTGCATTTTCTAATAAGTTGTCTCTCTTTAGACTGATTCTCAAAGCATTATGTATACATTTTGTTATAATATATAAAATTATTTTTAAGCTTCAACATCAAATGTGTTTATGAGCCCGTAACAAAGATAACATTCAAATAATTATCAAGTCACAAATTATGTTATTGTTTGTGAAGAGAAAATAAGAAACAAAATTTTGTAAGAAATTACTATTGCATTTGTAATGATTTTGCACAAAGCAATTTTTTAAATGGTTTTTAATCCATACAACTTGTATATATGTAGGTTGGATGATTAAAAAAAATCTTTTAATAATAATATTATGTATAAAATTTTATATTTCCAGCAATGTTTTTCCTAGTGCCTTACGTAAATTGTTGATGATTGTAAAATGTAATTTATTAATAATAAACTTGCAATACATCGAACAATTTAGCTTATTTGTAAACTATCACTTATTGTTATTTAGCATTAAGAATATTTCAGGGATTAATTGTAATTTTCTTATGGAATAAAGTAGGTACGCATTTTCTAAAATGAAATAAAGTTTAAATGCGTATGAGTGTGTAGTTGTATGATTTTTTTTATTATACACATAAATGTATGTAAATTATTCAAAATCAAACAAATTTCAAACACTTCTTCCAAAAAACGAAATTTTATATGTAAAACATATACATATTATATCTTTGAAAATTTAAGGTGCCAATAATTAACCTGCATATTTCAAATTTAATGAAATTAATATTTCCAATAAATATGTAATATTGAAATATAAAAATTGTAAATTTCCAGCAAAAATGTTCATAAAATTTTTCGGAAAATATTTATGTGTTACATTGTTTGAAATTTTATTATGTAATAAATTATATTCGGGCTAGTTTCATATAGATTTAGCAGAGCGATTCTGCCGCGTGCATCGTTTTGTACGTAAATCGATCGCTTGAAGAATTCACTAATCTGTATAGCCCTGCTATTTACATACAAAATAATGTATGTGGCTGAATTGCGAAGTCTTCAATGTGAAACTAGCTTTATGCATCAAAAAAATATACCCAATCCGAAAACATAATAAGATTATAAATATTGTATGGACATAAATTATTTTTTATATCATAAATTTCTAGAGGAATGTATAGACAAAAATAATAAAAATGAAAATGAAAAAATTTTTTTGTTTATTTTTAATTTCATGATTTTAATAATTATAATAATTTACTAAATATGCCACATTTTAAATAAATAATCTCTTTATCACTAAAATATAAGTCTTTTGGATTTTAAGTTTAACTAGCTCAACAGCTTAGCGACAATATATTGTCGGTTAACAGTGACATTCTCTTGCTTCTTCTGCTCACTAACATTCTTGCCAAATTGAGTTTTTAAAAATAATGTATTATTTACGATGTTCGTTATCACTGAAAAAAATTGGATTTATGATAAAGAACACTTGTTTATTAAAAATTCAATTTGGCTAAAATGTTAGTTAGACACTTGTCGCTCTGAACTGACGATATTCGAATTTGTCCTTAATTAAATATTTATTTATATAACTCGTGCCCCTGCTCCACAAGATGAGTATGTAAATCTACTAATTTCTGAAACAAAAGGAAAAAACAAATTAGTTTATGATGCGTTTCGAATAGATTATGCATCATCAATTAGTCTCAGTATAAATATAACTACATTAATTTATTCAAATTGTGATAGTTCGAGCTGCGTAGCATAGATGGCTCTAGTTCTAGTAGAGTTTATCGAATTCTCCAAGAGATGTCTCTAGTGTATAGGCTTGCTCCTCCATGTTCAGAACCGAGGTGGGCTAACAGTTAGTTTTCTAGTAACCGGGAGAGATTCTGAGAGCCTAAGAGAACAGACAATAGCCTCCTGGCTGCCCTATACACTCTCCATCATTATAGGAGTCTCAAGTCTTATGGGAACATTCTTAGTAGGTACACATAAATAAAATAGAACGAACTCACCTTTCCCGCATCTCTTAGCGCATTCTAATTTCCCAGGGTTGTAATAGGTGATACCATCACTCCCACAACGTGGATTGTATTCATTCGTTATTCTTGTATGACAGATCAACTGGCAAGCATTTGGTTCCCTAACTCTTGGCCTTACTGTAGTAGAAGTAGTTGTTGTAGAAGTGGAAGTAGCTGTTGTAGAAGTAGGAGCATTTCTGATTTGCTCCCTAGTATTATCAAAGAATACAATTGAATCATCTTCGAAGGAGAAGTTACGAGAACTGGAGATTGAGTTTGGTTTTGCGGATTTCATTTGTGAATGTGTGTTCTTTCCGAAATTTGGTCTAGCTATTTCCCCCATGTATGCGAAGTCTGAAGAGCCTTTGAAGACAAAGTCAGTGTCACTTGAGTCAAAGATTTGCCTCTGGCTTCGGTGCTGAGTTCTGGTTTTTGACTGAATGGTGTTAGTTTCTCGTCTACTTTTGACCAGTGATTCTATGGCCTTTGAATCGGAGACTGCGATCATGAGAGCACCTGAAAAAACACGGAAGATTCTAAAATAGTTTATATTTGTAGAAACAATTCACTGCAATACAGCAGGTAATTAAAAATTTGGAAGGTCTTAGTCAGTGCATCAGTTGTCAGCATGCAACGTCGTTTCAATCATTTTTTGAGCACAAGTCAAAAAATATCTGAAAGATTTACCAAAATATGGGTTTGTTCCATAATATTTAGACAACACCAGCAAAAAAAAGTGGGGCAAATAACATGGTCAAAGGCTAAATACAGCATTCAAAAGCTACAGGAGGTGATTCTACATGATTGTACAAATACAAAAAGAAAAATCTTTTCGAAATTACATTGTTATAAGGTAAAAAAATTGAATTGTTTGAATTGAAAAAATAATCTTTCTTAAGAAAAAATGTTTTTGTGTAGGAAAAAAACAATGGAATTATAATGTTGTGTTTCTTTTTTACTTCTATATAGTGCACCTCCCGAAGATAGTACATTTTACCGTCTATTTTGTCAGTATTAAAAGTAAAAATCAAATTATGTATTTATTATGTTTTACTTACAAAGTAGTGCTGTCGAAAAGAATACATACATCTTGATTTTTTTACGTAGAATTAGGATGCTAATCTGAAACAATCGAAAATGAAAAATTATTAGCATTTTACAAAGAAAAAGAATAAGAAACACAGGTTTAAAATTTTTTTTCACATTTAAATTTTTACCATTCTTCCTTACGCCAAAAGCGATTGTTCCAGGAGTACAGGCGTATGAAAAGGTGAATTTACCAAACGAAATATACTAGTAAAAAAGTTAGGCCTGCACTTCTGCCTGAAGGTGCTGCTCAGAGATTCTACCAGGATCACAGAAGCGTGAAAAGATTGTTTCATGAATTTTTCAGAAATTTGTTTTCGACGAAATTCGATAGTCGTCAACTCCAAGCGTCTCAGCGTTCCCGATACCCGGAGCGCAGAAGGCAACACAGTAAGCATGCGCAGTAACGGCGTGAATTCGAAACAAAATCCGTCGCCACCAGTAAGTAAATAAAATAATCACAAACCTTCCTTTGCAACAAGAACAAAATACCAGGGTAACAGAAAACCGATCGGGTGTTTTAGTTTGGGTATTGGCGGCGCTAATGTCGCAATAAAAATAACAAACGCCAAACCTTCTCTTACACAAGAACGAAATACCAGGGTAAGAGAAATAAGAAAGGGTATTTTCGTTCAGTTATTTTTTAACATTATTAATTTTAGTGCCCATTGAAGGTAAATGAAATAACAGTACAATGCTACTAGGATCTCAGCAAGCAATGTATTATATTATTCAGAATACCCGCTACAAAAGCCTTTAAGTAACTGCTTACCAATAATTTTGATTCTAAATCACCATTTATTTTAAGAACTTATTTAAAGCGTAAAAGAAGACGATAATTTACCCAGAGTCATTGCATTTTTTAATTTATACGTTATTTATTTTTTTAATAATATTAACTCCACACTGAAGGTCATGAGGTAAATAATTTCCCCCGTGGCGTAATTTGCCTGTAACTTATGCTATGTTATGTGTTAAGGGTTGTTTGAAGAAATGAAGTGGTGAACCTGGGTCTTAAAGAAACCCATGTCGTAGGAGGGAGGAAACCCATGTCGTAGGAGGGAGGAAACACATTGGTAGGGTTTGTTGTGAATCCGAAGGAAATGGGAAGAGGAATTCAATGGGAAAGATGTACATTTGGGAGTACCAGGCTATTCAGATGTAATCACTAAAGGCGGCACCTGTCGCGGTGACACTTAGTTCATATATCGATGACAGCCAAGTTTAGTTGTGAAAATTTTGAACCAGGTACTGAGAAAAATCCTAATTTGTATGTGTAAACATAATATGCAATTTATAACTCACACAAATATCTGTAAACATATTATACATTTGACAATTGTGTAATTGTGCAATTGTAAATGTAGATTGTTTGTAATGTTGGTTGAATTAATATTTTTTATGATTTCCTCATAATCATGTTTGTAGTCTTTTTTTGTTATTTGTTTTTGGGGTATTATGCCGTGTTGCGCTAACTCCTTCTTTAGCCAACGTTTCGGACAGCATTGCAGTGTCCATCATCAGGGCAGATGTCTGGATGATGGACACTGCAATGCTGTCCGAAACGTTGGCTAAAGAGGGAGTTAGCGCAACACGGCATAATACCCCAAAAACAAATAACAAAAATACTTTTGGCCGTGAAAATCTTAAATCATATGTTTGTAGTCGTCCTCATCTCGTTTGTTGATTTCCTTGACTTCATGCTTGTAGTCATCATCGTCTCCATGTTTGTTGATATCCTCACATTCATGTTTGTAGTCGTCCTCATCTCCATGTTGTTGATTTCTCCATCTTCATTTTTGTAGTCATCCTCTTCTCCATGTTTATTTATTTCATCGGCTTCATGTTTGTAGTGGTCCTCATCTCCTTGTTTGTTGATTTCCTTATCTTCATGTTTGTAATCGTCCTCGTCTTCATGTTTGTTTATTTCCCTTTCTTCATTTATGTAGTTGTCCTCATTTTCATGCTTGTTAGTTTCCTCATCTTCATGTTTTTTGATTTCATCACCTTCATGTTCGTAGACCTCACCTTCATTTTATCTTGACTTTAAGTCATCGATATATACATATATATGTACGATTGATGTGCCTAACATTCCTAACAATATGATCAGTATGTAATTACCAGAAAGATATACGGTCAACACTTCGAGAGTGAGAAATGAGACCCGTCGACCACTATGATTATAATTATTTTCCTAGTGATTCATCACTCAATTGCCGCTTGCGGTTGCTATACTGTCTGTGACGCTTCCCGATTGACTCGTATCAAATACCAAATTAATTGGTCGTTTTCCGGTTTCCCCAGAAGATTAATGTTATGACACGGTTGACCGCGAAATTGGGTATCTTACGACCTTCGAAATGAATTATGAAATAAACTCCATAAATAAATAACTTCAAAATGATTCATAGCTGAAGAGAATTTAAAATTGAAATGTGTAATACGTAGGTAGGTATTTAGCCAATATTTAAAAATTACTGATTGATCAGTAAAATTATTTGAAGAGAGGTTAGTAACATAATTAGGACGTCAATGAGTTTATTAATCTGTGCGGTAAGTGTGTTTAATATTTTTTATTTTTTTTTTATTTATTTAGACATACACACAACATTTTATTAAAGTGGTAATGCGGGATTTTGACTAGCAAACTGGAGGTCGCCGGTTCAGATCCCGGCGGGTGCAAGAAAAGTGTTCATTTGATTAATTTGTGATATTAAACAAATTACTCATTAGAAAATAATGTTTGGTGTATTTGAGGCTTGTTCCATAGTGGAAGATACTCTTAATATCGCCTTGGTGTATTCAGAATTGAAATGTCTTTGGCTGTGTTTGTTGACCAAACCTGAATAGTCTTTCTCTACCCCCATTTCATTCCCCTCCCCACTACCTTCAGCCTCACAACATACTCCAATTGGAGATGTCATAGTCTCACTGGCTCCAGTGAGACTATGAACTCTACTCCGATTCGATCCTGAATGGTGATCTTTTCCCGGAGCGATACTGAGAGTACCCGTACTCTGAATGATACCTGTATTTATACAGTAAATTATTGCCAACTGTTATATTATTAATTTAGTTTAAGGAAAATATTATAACTGGTATACATTGACTGTTTTCGCAAATTTAGAAATTCCCCAAGAAAATACAAAAGGCAAAATAACACTAAAATAAATATAATTAGACAACGATTCAAACAGTCTTATAAAGTCAAACCACAACAGGGTTGCCATCTGTCCGTATATATCGAGACTATCACCGTTTTCAAGCTCTCTGTTCTGACGTCCGGACAAAACCTAAAATGTCCCGATTTAATCTTGCATAATGCAGCAGCGCTATTAACGAACATGCAAAAAATACTGTGCATTTACGAGATGACCGGGTGCGCAGCCACTACGAAACACCAAATTTGTCCAGAATAGTTTTGCTAGAATCGGCAGTTTTTTTGTGATTATATTATGTGTATTTCTATTTGTTGTTATTTAAACAACAGTAATCCACTGTAGACAGTAATTAAAGTATTAAAACTTTTAAATAACACCCACCCCTTCTTGACAAAACCCTAGCCACTTATGTCTCAACCCTAATCATCAGGGGAGATGATGTCTGCACCATATAGTTTGACGTATACTATACGCCAACTATATATAAAAACCACCAATAAACTAAATTTTGATCAAAAAATTATTTTCAACAAATACAAACTACCATTAACAGACCAGTTAGACAACACAAAAAACACGTAACACAAGCTTTGGAGAAATACACTACAAATACCATGCAATAAAAGTAATCAAACATCTTTCACTCGATGCAAAAAAACATTTCAGATACAAAATCAAAAGATGGATTAGAAAACAAAAAAACAAAAATACAAAATTTTTGTAATGTAAGATAAAAAAAAATGCATAGGTTACACACAATACACACTTCATTACATACAACTGTACCTCTTTTGCCCTTTTCCACCGCCATTATCGGGGGCCTCAGCACTGGGCCCACATTATCATATAATGTTTGAAAATACAAAATATTATTTTATTACCACTCGATCGATTTTCGGCATATTGTAGCGAGTTTGCAAAACGTCTTGAGCGATCACTTGCCATAGTGTGCCAAAAACATAGAACTAATAATACAAAAATGGGATGAGCGGCAAACCGCAGTAAGCAGTTCATATATTTTAATTTAATATTTTGAGGAATTACATTAAATGAATTCAATTGCCAAATCGAAAACCGAACACGACTTGAGTTGTTGTAATTGTAAAATAATCCTTTGTGCTATGCATAAAACCTTTTTTTTTTGTATTAGGAAATTCACCCTAAAAAGAGTGCTATGTGCCGTTAAAGTTAGGGGAGATGGTTATAATTTTATGGGAAATCTATACGGGAATAGGAAATCTCAAATATTGAAGTCATTCAAGTCTATGAACTTGTATAGAACTGAGAAAATGCGAGAATTGTTAAGAGAAAGTAAATAAGGAATACTAAGGGGAGATTGGTGGGTGATTTTTATAAGTAAACGATAAATGCCTTTGAAAGATGAATGATTTTTACAATTAAAGAAAACATGATCAAGAGTCTCATTTTCCATGCCGCACTGGCAGAGTGGACTATCTAGGACCCGGATTTTAAACAAATGGGATGCAATGGAGCAATGACCAATTCTCATTCTCGAGATACAGGAAATAAATCTTTTGGATTTTTTCTTGCCGTGGAACCAAGGTTTACTTGGTATATGATTTTGTATTCCAGCATAAAAAGCACCAGTTCGGGTTTTCGTATTAGACCAATTTTCTTCCCAGGAGCGAATCATATTGGATTTAAGAATTGGGATGACGTCAGAGATAGGAATTCTAAAATCTAAAGGATTAGAGCCAGAAATTGTTCCAAGTTTAGCTAGAGAATCGGCTTTCTCGTTACCCTCAATTCCCAAATGGCCAGGGACCCAAACCAATATTGTCTCGAAATTTAATTCATTTAAAGATTTAAGGGTGTTTCTGATATTATAAATAATATAGTCTTCTGGTTTATGGATATTTGAGGAAATTTTCAACACTGCGCTTAGTGAGTCAGTGCACAGTAAGGCTCGTCGAATATTGAAAAGCTGGATTTGGCTCAAAGCTTGTTCAATTGCGAAGCATTCTGCAGTAAATATAGAAATTTCTTTAGGCAATTTATAAGACAAATCTAAATCGAATTCGGGAATGTGTACCGCAGCTCCACAATCTTTGTTATCAGACTTAGAACCATCTGTGTAAATGAGTGAAAATTCTGGAAACTTAGAAGATGTAATGTTTTTAAATTTTTCCTCAACATTTTGATTAGATGAGGTTAAAATATCAGTTCGGAAGTCTGAAGTTATAACATTGGGGATATAATTGATAGAATCAAATGGGATAGTGAAAATAGGAAGGATAGGATCTTTTTGTAGATTTTGGAGGGAAGAGGACAGAGATTTGAATGAAAGAAAACTTTTTAGAAGGAGAGGAAGTCGATTTTTATCTGTCGATCTTTTTTCGTTATTTAAGTTATTGAACAAATAATCAAGGCTTTGTTCTAAAGGGTGACGCGATACAGAAAAAGATTTAAAAATATATTTATCAGCCAGGAATTGTCTCCTCAGAATTAAGGGGGGATCAACACATTCTACCTGGAGAGAATTAATTGGAGAAGATTTCATCGCTCCAATAATTATTCTGAGCGCTTTGGACTGAATTCTTTCAAGTTTTTTGTCCAAATATTTAGGAAGAGGATCGAAAAGAAATGTTCCATAATCCAAATGGCTTCGCACTAGAGCACCATACATCAATTTAAGAGTAGTAGGATGAGATCCCCACCACACTCTGGAAACAGCTCGCATAATATTTAGCCCCTTTTCACACTTAGCCGAAATGTTCTGAATATGCGGGAGCCAGGAAAGTTTATGATCCAAAAGTAGTCCAAGAAATTTAATTTGCTTAACGATTTGAAGAGGGACATTATCAAAGCAGACAGAAAAGGGGGGTATTTTTCTTTTGCGCGTAAAAGCCACTACTTTGGTTTTAGACGTAGCTAAATTCATCCCATTTGTCAACAACCAAACTTTAATATTATGTAAAGCCAAATTCAATTCCTTCGCAGCGCGCGATAGATTTTTGTGTGATAAATATATAAGGAAATCATCAGCAAAATAAAGTCGCTTGATAGATGAAGGAATTACATTGTCTAAATCACTTATATATATATTAAATAATAATGGACTGATTACGGACCCCTGAGGTAACCCCTTCCATAGTTTGCGATTTATCGTTTTTGAGGAAAAGTGGATAATAATGGATCTGTCTGTTAGTAAATTAATAATAAATTGAACTAGTTTTAAGGGAATTTTTATTTTAATTAATTTTTCTTTCAAAATGTTAATTAATACATCGTCGTAAGCTGACGAAAGATCAAGAAATGTGGCCAGAGTGCAAGAATTAAGGGACTGAGATATACGGATGTCTGTTGTTAATACACTTAAATTATCTATGGTTGATTTCTTTTTCCGGAAGCCATATTGATTAGGAGAGATAATTCTGTTATTTTCAACAAACCATTCCAATCTGTTCTTTATCAAGTGTTCTGCTACTTTCATTAAACACGACGAAAGAGCAATAGGACGATAGGATGAGATTTCAGATGGATTTTTGCCAGGTTTTAAAATCGGAAGAATTTTTTGAACTTTCCAGACTTCAGGAATAAATCCCGTTTCGAACATGTAATTAATTAGGGATAAAAAATATTCAACCGACATGTCTGAGAATGCTTTAATGAAACTATATAAGATTCCATCAGGGCCAGGAGAAGAGTCTGGAAGGGAATTGATTACTCGATTTAATTCACTTACTGAGAAAGGAGAGTCCAGCCAGCTAGAGTGAGATGGATAAGAAATAAAGGAAGGCATTTCCTCACATCTGGCAACTGACGGAGGAGCTATCTTATCAGCAAAACCTATAATAATTTCTTCTGGAATATGTTTGGAACGCTGGGGAGTATATGACGAACCGAATTTTTTTAAATTGGACCATACGGATGACTGGGGAGATTCAGGAGACAAGCGTTCACAGAATTTTCGCCATCCAGACCGCTTTTTGTTTTTCAAAACGCGTTTCGCTTCTGCCTGGGCGCGTTTCACAGAAAGGTAATTTTCGAAAGACATACATTTACGGAAAGTGGAAATTGCTTCTCTTCTGGATTTGACGACACTAGTGCATTCGTCATCCCACCATGGGGTGGAATGTTTTATCTTAATGTTTACATTACGTTTTTTAAGTGTTTTTTCTGCAGCTTTTATTATCATGTTAGGAAATAATTCACATTGTAAACTAGTGTTGACAAGGGAAGACTTAGATGCTTGAACAATGGAGTCTAATTCTGAAGAAAAATTTCTCCAATTCGCGTCTTTCGTTTTAAATTTAAAACTATTGTTTATCGAAAAGGAATGCGTGGAAGATAGATGGTGGAAGGTAATTATTATAGGAAAATGGTCACTGGAAAGTGGATCTTTAAGAATGTTCCAAGAACATATGGGAATCACCGAAGATGAGCAAAGAGATAAATCGACTGCACTTTTCCGATGTTGAGGGACAGTGAAACGAGTTGGAGATCCATCATTTAGAATACATAAATTATAGGTATCCATAAATTCTAATAGATTATGGCCAGAACGGTTTGTTAACTCACTGCCCCAAGAAGGAGAATGAGCATTGAAGTCCCCAAGTATCATATACGGGGGACGAATCTGGGATATAAATGTTGACCATTCGTTTTCAACAAAAATTGTAGAGGGAGGGATATATATTGATAGTAATGTAATATCAGATACAACAGCTGCTACTATATGAAAATTATTGGGGAGAGTGTTGAAAATAATTTGTTTAAAAGGGATAGAATTATGTATAATAAGAGCAGTGCCACCTTTGCCATCCAGTCTATCATGTCTTAGACAATGATATCCAGGAATCTTAAATTGGTATGAGGGTTTTAACCACGTTTCGGAGATGGTAACAACTGAAATATTATGTTCATCAAGTAACTGTACAAGATCAATTTTGTTGGCGAATAGACTTCTACTATTCCATTGAAGTATTTTGCTCAGTTGCGGATACATCGGGAAGGCTAGAGAGTAAAGATTTCATATAATCGGCAGCGTTGGACGGTACTTTATTGTTATTTGAAAGGATCGTAATTAATAGGGTAATTAAAGTTTGAATAAAAGAAGAATTTTCAATCATGACTTTAGGTAAGATATCGGAAGTGGAACAGTTTTTTAAGGCAGTCCCATTGGGAGCCTGGGATTTATTATTCCCATTCGGGTTAAGTAAAAGATCATTATGTAGTTTTTTATCGAAAGAAGGAATAAATTTTGGATTAGATTTTATCGGTTTGAAAATTGTTTCTTTGTGGGAAGATGATAGAGGGGATTTAGGGGAAGAAAAATGAAAGATAGAAGCGTTAGACGTTATCTCTGCAAAAGATTTTTTCGTAGGAGAGAATAATTTAGAAGCCTGAAAGTAGGAAATGTTGTCTGCAGCCATTGACTGTTTGATATTTCTCTGTCTAGATAACTCTGGACAGGCCACACTAACAGCAGTATGGTTGCCCTTACAATTAATACAAATAGGGTTATTCGTTGTATTTTGACACTGTTCAAAGAGATGATCCTCTCCGCAATGGAAACAACGAGGAGGGGAACGACAAATAGGTTTTGAATGGCCAAAACGGCAACAGTTGAAACATTGGATCGTCGGGAATCTGTATACTTCAACGGGAAGAGCGTTATAATAAATAAATACACGGGATGGTAATGTTTGACCTTCAAAAGTGATAACAACGGATTGGGAAGGTTTCCATATAGTGGTGCCGGTGGAAGTATCCTTGAAATTCAAACGACGTGCTTTTAAAACTTTTGGAGTTAATTGAGAGTCATTAAGAGCGTCTACTATTTCTGTTTCTGATAGATCGGTTGGGAAACCTCTTACTCTGCCCATTCTGGTTAAATTGAAAGTAGGTATGAAAGATTTAAATTTATTATTTGAAAGAGAACCTATTTTTTTAACAAAATCATTAGCTAATGTGGCGGATTTAAATTCTATGGATAGTTTGTATCGACCTTCCGGTTTTATTGATCCATTTATAATACCGAGGTTATTGAGTTTTGAGCTAAAAATAAATTTACCGAAATCCAGGGGATGAATTATTTTCCCCTGTTCAGTCCTTTGGACATTAACAATAAATGGAGCTGAAGATGAAATAGAATACATAAGCTCAATGGCTTTTGCTTCTGTAGGAATGGTATCATTATAACTTCCATGAGAGATTGGGGATTCGTTTGTTTGTGAAAGAGATTTAATTTTAGGAGGTACATTAAGACAAAGCGGAGGTCGTCGTTTTCGGGAAGGAATGGTTACAGAAGCTTGGGAATCATCAGAATCGTAGACGTCTGCAATCTTAGAAATGGACTCAGGGTCAGGAGGTCCATTTTCATCCTCCTCCATTTCAACAAATTAAAAAAAAAAATGAAACAATAAATACTATTTAAGAAATAATAAATGGTAGAAATAATACACGCAACTGCGTCGCAAACTAATAATAGAAGCAAAAATAATGAATACGAAAATGTAACAATAAATAAATCTTATCTGTACGCCGCGCCGCCGTCAGTCAGCCGTCAAACACAGAGC
The DNA here is from genome assembly GCF_061612785.1 of Hesperophylax consimilis. Classification (NCBI taxonomy): domain Eukaryota; kingdom Metazoa; phylum Arthropoda; class Insecta; order Trichoptera; family Limnephilidae; genus Hesperophylax; species Hesperophylax consimilis. The sequence continues at coordinate 4,522,202 of NC_142846.1, forward strand.
ACTGGAAGTAAACACGACTGCACACTACCGAGGTTCGGTGACTACCGCATAAAACCTTATCTTATAAACATTAGTTTATCATTAAAAAATGTAAAATAATTGTTTGCATTTGTACGAAGGCAGCCCTCACCAATATGCTAATTAACAAACAATCGGATAAACCACAAAGGTCAGAATGGTTAATAATGGGAAAGGAAAATTATCAAATAAATTATCGCGATATGGTGGATGGTAAAACGGAATTTCCGCAATGCATATTCGTTACCTAAGAAATAGGTGGAAAGTATATGCTGGAACTTATAGTTACAATCAATCATGAAATAATGTAGATTTAAAGATCATTAAGTTATGCAACATGGTTGCTTAAATAGTTTGTAGCCGAGTGTTCCAAAGCGTCGGGTTCCTATTCAGGCGTCGTGGATTCAATGCTTTGAGAGCTAAGTTCTTCAGCATTACATAAGCTAGATTTCTATCTTGTTATGATGGAATTGCAAGGACTTTAAAAACCGTCAGGTTATTCATAATAACCCAGGAAAGTTTGATTTCCAATAAAAAAATAGTAACTTTGCGCTTGGAAATGTGAATAATTGAATTCCTATAACTGTAGTTGTCTTGAGTGATAGATACTTTTGGAATCCCCCGTGTGTCAGATTATTCAGAAACAAATTAAATAAAACTATTAAGTACCTATCTACCAACTTTAATATTCATAAATCTGTTTATATGTGCATGACGACGCACTGATTTAATTCGAAAAATATAAATTCCCCGATTTAACATGCTATTTATTATGTTATAGCTTACACTTTTTATGTTTTACACTTTTTGTTTTTTTTATATTTTTTAAAAGAAAGACAAACTTTCCCGGATTACGAATAACCTTATAATATTTAAAAATCTACTATGCAATTGTTGCTTGTGTTGCGATGGAAGACAGCAGAGGAATCGAACACACCACACCTGGGTTCCGGTCAAAAATACACGAATACAGGTTAAAAAAATGTACACGAGGATCAACGATTTGTATTAATGAAGAAATCACTACAAAGGAATAAATTAAATATACGCATAGTTGTCATTGCAGCTGAACTCATGCAGACATTTAAAAAAGGCAATTATTTTGTGGAAGAATCAGAAACAAAGTAAATAAAGAAACGTGTCAGATAATATACAATAGATTTATATCACCCCTATCCCAAAATAGTGCCACAATTCCATTATCTCCAAGAAGCTAGGACTCTAGTTAGTGTAGTAATTGTATAAAAAAATATTAAAAGTCTTCACGTATAATAGTTTCCGAAAAGCATACTATATATTAGGTATGTTCCTTTCCTATTAAGTATCGTAGATTAACTTTTTTATCTAACCTGCAAAGCTTAAACCAATCTACAAACAAATTGTTGTTTTCTTCCAAATCTGTGTTTTCCCTAAAAATACAGTGGTTATAAATAAATGAAAGTTCATTCACCACTTTAGAAATAAGTACTAAAAACATGAAAACCATAACCACTTATTACACAACCCACACTACACACGCTCAAACATACACACACATATTTATTATTCATTACGCACGTCATTGAGTAATTAATGTAGATATCTACCACAAATAAGACATTACAAGGAAACATATCAAAGCCATTATGAAATAATATTAAATGTATTGTGTAAATGGTTTCATTACTCTAACCAATTTGCTGTTTGTTTCTATAATATAAATAATAAACAATAATGCAAAATCTTTCAATACTACTAGAGTCGAAAATATTGAGTAAAACAAGCAACCTACTCACGTACAACATTAGTACTAATATCATAGACGTGGCCGTAAACCAAAATACAGAAACCAAATTTGCAATATTGACGCAAAACAATGTAATCTTTTTTAGATATAGACTTAAGTGGATCCCACAATAATTGAATGAGACACGAACTTAGAAACATAATACCTAATTGAACACACAACCATAACAAGATTTCTACACGACCCAATTTCTGTTATGGACCAGCAATTTGAAAAAAATGTTAGATGATAGGACAAAGAAGATTATATCGAAGTGGGTCCATTAGTGGAAGCAACCCTGAGTAAAAGATTGGCTGATTTCTTGGAAGAAGAATGGAGCAGGATGGGAAGGCTTGATGACTGAAGACGAATTGACAGTAGATTGGTGACACTCGAGTGGAAAAATTTGTGGATGAAGCCAAATCCAACCCTGGAATCCTGGGACGTAACACCGTATTCAGGGCCTGTCCCACGCGGACGCAATAGGAGCAGTTCGCTCCGGGCGCTGAATTGCCAAGGCGCTGATAATACTAAACACCTAACAGTCCTAACACATCGCTATTGAGGTTATTTTTCACAAATACGGCGCTACACAAAAATAAATATCATCAGGAATATTATTGATTACAGTGATCGCCTACATCTATTGGTTTTGACAAGGTGCGTCAAAATTTTTCTCGGACCAGGCACCGTTTGGTTCAGGGTCGGTCCTGACCACGATGATTGCAGCATTAATGTCAATATTTCGTATGGGTCTCATGCCATGCCTTTCGATGATATTCTTGGCGTAATTCTAAGTGACCAGCTCAAGCACGGGGCTCCATCGAGGCCATGATCAATTTAAACTGACCCTGTATAAATCACAAGTGCGCCCCACTGTTTAATTTGGCAGCCACGGAAATATTTAAAAAAGCCCTTGCCTCTGTGCTGAAACTGTTCCGAGATTCCCCTATCTTTCGAAATATTTAGAGCACAGGAGTCCGATGGAAATTTTCTCCTTATTCTACTGGTAGTTCAATGGAAGATGCTTCGAGGAACATTGATTCCTTTGACAGATGGGAACGGGTCGTTTCTACGATTCGTTTTTGAGTTCATCAGTTCGGATGAGGAACGATTTGCCGTCCTCTATATTTCTTCCCTCCTACAACATGGGTCTCTTCAAGACCTCCACACAGCATCCCCAAAGATGACACAGGCCCTGAAGGACATTATTATGTAAAAAAATGTAATGAAAATACCATGTAGCTACCAAATTCTTACAATATTTTCAAGGGTTTTCCAATAAGAGGTGTTATTTTGAATAGCCCGCTATTTCGGTAGATCTTACTTTTGAAGCTGTCATTTTTTGACATTTGACACGTACAAACTACGCCATTAATCAAAATGGAACGATACACGCTTCAACAACGCATTGAAATTATTAAAATTCACTTGAGTGAATCAAATGCAAATCATCTTGAGTGATGAGGCCCATTTCCACCTCGGTGGCTTCGTCAACAAGCAAAATTGTCGCATCTGGGGCTCGGAAAACCCAAGAGTTATTGTTGAAAAGCCTCTCTATCCTCAACGTGTGACTGTTTGGTGCGGTTTATGGTCCAGCGGAGTCATTGGACCTTACTTTTTCGAAAATTAGGCTGGAGAAACATTTGCGGTGAATGGATCGCTATCGAGAGATGATTAATGATTTTTTATGGCCGGAATTGGATGGTATTGATCTGGACAACGTTTACTTTCAACAAGACGGCGAAACGTGCCACACGAGCAACGAAACCATTGATCTTTTACGATTGAATATCAAAATAAAATAACACCTCGTATTGGAAAACCGTGTATTATGTATTATTTTCTCGGTCGCACTTTAAAATCTGATTTTAATTAAGCTTAAGGAGACTAATTTGGTCATACGATATTGGAAAGAGTTAAAAATATGAATTTATAATTGATTCAAAAAACTTAATTTGGTCCACAGAGATACGAAACTAATAAACTTGAATACACAGTATACGTATATATTATACACTTTCATAGAACCAATTTATTAAAACTCAAAGCTCAGTTTGATTAAAAACAAGTAAACTTACAGCAGATTGTCTCGCACACAATTTTTTTAAGTTAACATCAATGGTTCACTTTAAACGTCAAAACAAATAACATCAAACTAAAACATTATTGTAGAAAGAGCTCTTATAAGTCCACTGTCGTAAAAACAATGAGCACTATCGTCAAGAGATCTGTGATAAATACCTAACTTTTGCCTACAAGCTGTTCGGGAAAGCTTTTGTTGAATCATTTCATATTATTATTATGACTTTCATAACCGGCTCCGTCTGGGTTTTGCTTCGAGTTACATTATATCCTTCAACACAATAAACTGACCATGAATGACGTTTTTTTTATCTGGAAATGACTTAATCTGTGAGCACGGAGGCGTTTTTGATGATACGTTGGTGACATTGCGATGCAAAGATGACAATGAGATAAGCAACTTATTGTGACTTTAAAAATATACATTAATTTTGATCATACATATATTTTAAATATTTTCTTAAGTTGGCATGTACCTACGTACCTATTTTACATACACTATACATTATTTAACAATGGAATATAATTTTCTGCAGGAATGTTTACCAATTATGTAATTTCTAACTGAGGAATGTGTAATAATATATTCTATTTAAAGTGTCAATTGTACAAACTTCGGGAGGTGATTCTACACGATAGTACAAGTAAAAAAAAAGATTTTTGAATTCAAAGGTTTTAAGGTACTATAAAAAATGTATGCATGTAAAAACGTAATATTAAAAAAATATATATATTACAAATATAAAAAATAATAATATTTTTGTGGTACCACCATATAATTTTAACTTTCTCTTAGATATTATATTCTTGACTGTTTTGTTATTCCTAATGTTTTGTGTACATCCAATATATATTTCTTGTTTTAATTACCTTTATAATCTTAAAAAATATTATAAGTCTAAATCTCTAATAATATATGTTAAATTCTTAAGTCATTGATAAGGATTTATAAGTTATTAATAAGTTGTACTCTCCTCATTACGAGTGACAGCGTTTGTAGGAGCGTGTATAAAAATATGTAAGCTATAATTTGTTATATTTTATAAAACTTAAATAAAATTTATATATGTCTCTTTCAAACCATCTTTGAACGCTTCCTATGGGGCTTAACCAACAATTGTAAATACATAGCAACGGTGATGGGAAAATCCATTAAATTATAACCCCCCCCCACTTTCTTTCCCAAATTTTATGTATCTAAACCATAGTTTAAGGAATAATTGTACCAGTCTATGGATGGCTATATATAAGCTGTTGATATTGTCAAATTATTTAAAATTACCACAAAATCATAAGAAGGAAGAATCTCTGGAAATACACAAGAGAAAAACAGAGTCAGATTAATCCCACCTATTAATATTTTTGTCGTTGTTACTTTATAGGCAAAGTTCCCCCTATTTTTTTCATTGTGTGTGCGCCCTATCAAATTATCTGTTAAATATATGAGAGGAAGAAAGAAGTTAATTTGCAAATGCGCACATTCATGCGTAGATATAAATAATCAAGTTAAGGGCGCTCTTGTGAGTTGTCGCATAAAAAATGTACCATAAAATAATGAGTTAAATTACAAAAAAACTATTTTCTTTTGCGATAATCTTTTTTCATATTGGAGATCCTTCGAGATGTGTGTGGAAGATGGAAACATGTGTGCGGACAAATCTTCAGAGATATGCGGCCGCACACCCGCAATCTTAGACGGAACATTTTATATGGGTATAGTCGTAATAAACACACTGTAGCTACATGGGTAGTATTATTAAATATTGTAAGATCTTAGGCACATTATAGTTCCTCGTCCATAGTTCCGTTTGAACAACCAACAAAACAATAATACGGCTATTACGCACCATCAAGGAAAATATATTAAATATTACGATCAAATTACGGATGAAAATAAATTATTCATCCTTAATCATTCACAGACCACGGATATCATAAAACACCTTTTCAGATTGCATTAAAGCCAATTTATAAACAACATAACAATGGATATGATATTGGTTTATGTGCAAATCTAAGGAATACCGGTGCGACAAGAAAAATTGGACCAAAAAAGAAACTGCCTAAAAAACTCTTTACAAAACTGCTGAAAAATTGAATATCTGCAGAAAAACATTTGAAAATTAACATAACATTTCAGACACCGTCGTGATCATGGACAACGGATTTACATCCCACCGTGACATGACCTACATGCATACCATCGTGATGCACATCAACTACCACAACGACATCATCATTCATCGTCAGCAACAACTGAGACTACTCAGTCTTCTATATTGGACTACCAATAGAGTAAATCAACTACCTCAATAATAATAAAAATTTATTCCAGAATGTATGCAGGGGTAGTGCAATCCAATACATTCCATATTTGAAATAATGTACATAATGAGAGGTCACAAAAAAGCGGAATTTAAGTGAAAAAGATAAAATATAAACACAAAAATGAGTGTAAGCAGCCGTTTATGAGGGATATTTGCACATCTCCCGTCTCCAGAGGGCCATCAGAGAGGACTCCATCCAGGCAACCATGGCAGTGATGATTTTGTTACTTGATTGGCGTAGTCTGCGCCATAAGCTTCCCATGTGATGGCGGAGAAGCACTATGAAAGAGTGTACTCGTCCCTCCAGGAATATTTCCGTGTCGCTGCATTATCTCGGTAGGTGGAATAGTTGACGATAAGTATTATTGTAAGCGACTTTCAGCTTATGCCATTGGGATGCAGTGTAATCCATCTACAGTTCTAACGTGTACAAAGAAGTGCAAAATGCGTTGAAAAGTATCTTTTTCACGTTTGTACCGCAAAAGTGAAAACGCCTTGACATCATACCTGTTCTAACGGATATCGCTCTTCTTTGCATTTCCATATCCTCGATGTCTTTCAGGTCGTCTGTGATAATATGTACCGGGTATTTGACGCTACGACTAACATCCATTTTCCTTCCATCTAGCCATACTGAAGGTGTTGCCATGTTTTCGTTTTTGCATTTGAAAACCATAACTTTTGATTTGGACTTATTACATACAAGGTTATGATTTTTTGCAAAACCTTCACACATTTGGAGTAGTTTCATTAGTGCGCTAAGTGACGGTCCTAGAAGAACCATATCACCTTCGTAATTAATATTGTTTACACATACTCCTTGAACATTTTCAACCTATTTTCATTTCATTCAATAAAGCCGCTGCTAGGATTCACACACATTTTCATTTGTGTCCTTAACACATCCCCAAACAATATTGTGAGTTTTTGTGCTCCTGGAATTATTACTGTGGTCATTTCGTGCTGAACGGCTGAGACTGAAAAATTGTTATTTCAGATTTTAATTGTAATGAAAAAGAATTTGATTTATAATTTACCAACCAGTACAAATCAGGGCAATTAGAAAATATTGATCTTTGTGTAGGTACTCGTACTTCATGTTGTGAATATTATAATTATATTATTGGGAGTTGGGTTATAAGATTGGCATATGCTTTCAAACTGTAAACTATATGTAACTAATTAGAGTTCTCTCTTGTGAGTAACACTAATTGGATTTCTGGCTAAGGCGTCATGTTTTGATAAATACACATTTGATGATTGTCGATACATGTGACGAGGTTATTATCAAAGTTCATATTCACTCCAAGAAAATACTCTACGATCGTATTAATAGTTGGGAAACCGAAAAATGTAGTGCATAAACTCTTTAATCCAATTGTTCCCAACTTCTTTCGGGTCGCGACCCCATTTTAAAAAGACCCCTAATTCAGCATCTCCAAAGATGACATTGGCTCTGACGAAAATAATTTCCCTCAGGTCCTCCTGTGTGGAGCTGACGTACAATACAAAATTGACATTGATAATTCGTGGTGAAATTCCGGTACAATGATTTAGAAATATATATTTTTTAAATAATCAGCCTTTTTACTGTTTTACATAGACTAGTTTAATATTTCTAAATAAATAAATAGAAATTATTCCGGCTGTCATCCAATACAACGAAAGCGAATTTTAATTTTACGTAATTAAAAAATAAAATGCTAAAATTAAAAATTTCCCAAATGCATTCAGGTTCCATTTATATTAATTAAGGTAAATCAGAAGGTATTATTTAAAAATATTTCGTATTTTCCGTGTCCGGCGATTCCGAATATTTATTTATATTAATTTACCTTTACCCATTTAGGCAATTATTAGGGAAAGGTAAAGTTTTACCCGAACAACTGTCATTCTTATTATGCTTAAACTCCTTCCTGTTCCGTGTTTTAACAATATATACTCACCCTCTCTCTGTGAATGACCTAATATCTACCTATTAAATGTAACTGTTGTTAGTATCACTTAAACTGGGCGAAGCCCAACCAAGTGCCGCCCTCTCTATAATTAAATGATTATAGTATACCTAGTTTAATAAATGGATAAAAGTTTTAAATTGTTTTAATATTTTTTTGTTTCTCCTTTATTTCTTAAAATAAATAACTAATGTATACTATTTTTTCTTAAATTCTTCTTTTTTCGTATGGTGGGGGGGGGGGATCCATTCTAGGGCCTGAGGCGTCGCCATGTGAACCCCATCAATCCCGCCGGGGAATGAATGGAGCGGGCATTCGCTGACCACATGTTTTTTTCTAAATATAATCTTATAGTTTTTCTTTTCTTTTCGTATTGTATGTAATGTGACTGTCAATAAATTTCATGTATGTAAATGGGATTTGTGCCGTTAATTCTAAATAAATAAATAAATACAAAATTAGTGAAATCATGCAAGTGAAAATTTTAATAGAGGTTTAGTATATTATCTTAGAAGTCATATCCTGAATCGTTGGCCTAATCGTAAATGATTCTAGTATTCCAGGAAAATCCTCTTATTATTAAATGATTTTCCTCGAACACTAGAGTATAATAGTTCAACTAAACCGGTCGCAGTCAAGTCGTCGTGTTCAAACTCTCACAGTTTTATTACGGATTTGCATAAATTTGCGGAGAATCATCAATTTATTACCTACGTTATTAATCAAACATCGATTAATCTTCTGGATATACGATTACAGAAGTGAGTGATGTCACAGTTTAAGCTAATTGCATTTGCCACGTTCGAATGGTTTGCAGATGTTCTTGCAATAATTCAATTTTCGTAGAAGTACCAGTGGCGTGCCGTAATTTTTTCCAAAACACGCCAAAGTAAAAGGATTTTTTAAAATTATTCTTTAACATAATAAAATAAAAATAGATTTAATAACATCGTAACTTTGTAGGTAAAACACTGCATACAATATATTATGGTGAATTTAAGTATAGTATCGACATTTTTTAGTCCTCCTCACTAGGGTCTCCTGTGCTGAGGCGGACTAAAATTATTTTATTCTCGATGAAGAAGATAATACTAACAAATCTAAACAAAACATGAAACAGAACAAGACACAGAAAATAAAAAGATAACGGTCACAAATAGGAATCGAACACAAGATCTCTTGTCTCACCTTTAAAGATTTATTGCTTTGGTGAGTATAACCTTCAAAAGTTTATGAAAAATTGTTCCATTAAAAATTGAATTTCTTAATTTGTCTTCTATGTCGTTTTTAGTGTTTTTTATAGAGTTTTTTTCATTGATCTCAAGTTGCAAAGTTTTCATTTACCAAGTTGTTGAGTGATTACAAACCTTGGCTACAAATCTGGAGGTACCGGGTTCAAATCCCGACGTGCGCATTTTGTTTGACCAATTTTTTGCTAAATATGATTTAAGATTTTCACGGCCAAAAGTATTTTTGTAATTGGGGTGTTATGCCGTGTTGAGCTAACTCATTCTGTAGCCAACGTTTCGGACAGCATTGCAGTGTCCATCATCAGGGCAGATGTGTTATTTGAGGTTGTGTTAAAATGTGAGCTTACGTATGAGGTTGTGATACCGTGTTGCCAGCTCTAATCCTCTGAGCTAACATTAACGGATCATTTTTTATTTAAAGTGGTTTTCTTCGTTTAGCTCTGGTGTAGCCGTCAATTACCGGATACCAAGAACTATTGAGCTTGAAATAAATAACAATATTTTTTTGCTATTTTACAATTTATTTATTTAAATAATGTATAGTACATTTGCGGCACGTTCCAGAGTGGTATATAATTTCAGTATTGCCCCAGTGAAAAACCACCATTTAGAATCTAGGAATGGCTTTAGCCGTGTTTGGTGAATAGATCTGAAAAACCAAGTACTTCCACACCGTCATCTTCCCCATTTCCTTCTCCTACTCACTACCTTCAGCATCACAACACACCCCAATTGGGGATGCCATAGTCTTACTGGCTCGGGAAAAATTTGGACACTTGTGCGGTACTCACGTAAAAAAAGAGTACGCCAATGGTAGATATAAATGGGTGTTATATAATGCATAATGTAAAGAATCTAATAAATGACTGGAAATTGAATAATAAGTTAGGATTCTAACCCAGTTCTCCATATCAAGAATATCGTTTGCAGAAGGTAATTCTATTTATTTACAAACGCTATTAAATTATACAGTTCAATCCATCAAGAAATCCGCGTTGTTCCGAAGTGCGTCAAGAAGAAAATTACCTTGAAAAATGTGAATCACAAAAAAATGCACGTTCCTTAATCTGATTACATCCTTTCGTGAATAATTCTTTGATCCCTGTTACATCCTTTTTCTGCTTCCACATGGGCGAGCGGGCGACATTACGGCGATGCGACGCGAAGTGACGCGAAGCTACGCCACGTGACTTGATGTGACGCAACTTGATACAATGTTTGGAAAACGTAAAATATTTCTCCGTAAAACCGAATACATTATATAAGGTCATTAACTCTAACCATTGAAAATGTTTTCAACGTCACTGTTGAATACCCAAGCGAACAGTTTCAAGTTTTCTGTTTTTGAATATATTTATAAATTACGTTGTTATTTTTGTATCCACCCATGCTTGCTAACATAAATTATCGTCACTGAGTTTGTTAACTCTTTCCTCCAACAAGATACCTTTTTCCCTATTAGATTCTCTATTACCATATTTATGAATAATTACATATTGTTTATTAGGAAAGTTTAACAGAGTGATTGCAAATAATACGTATTGATTTCGATGGAAGAAAAATAAAAGCAAGTTCATCAATCAATTTACAAAACGTTCCCATCATTACTTTGATTATTGGATACATACATATTTTTTTTGGTGACCGGATAAATCATCACAATGATAATTCATCACATCTTTATAAAGTCATGGAAAGTGATGAAACCAAAACTTTATTAACTGGGTTAAGTAAGTTAGGTTAGGTTGGGTTAAAAATATTTTTTTTCATCGTTTGTAATGACTTTATATTACTTTTTAAAAGTGTGTTGAATTGTCACTGTGTTGAGTTATCATGGAACCATTTTTTTTACATTAGCTCCACATATTAGTTCCTCAGGAAAAAATATTCAGGGCCTGTCAATTGGGGATGCTGTGTGAAGGGTCATTTTAGGAAGTTAAGGGAAGAATAAAGGTATGCAGGGTGGGTGGAATCTGTAGGAGTGACCAGATGGGTTGAGAGAGTCCGGCTGGAGAGCTCAAAAGGTCTCCCCCAACCTGTCTCTCCTGATCTGGCCCATAACGCAGTAGGTGGACAAACGCATCCGTCTTCAAGACCTGGACAAATCTGACCTCGCACACCTGGCCACTAAGTCACAAAAACGTAGCAAACGACTTGGGGTGACCTATGGCAGGGGTGTTGGTTATTCAATAAATGGTTGCCGGGCTGGCGGTACCCTTACCATATAATATTACAAGTGTGCAATCAAGGATAAGAATAAAAATAATTAGTCGCCTGAAATACTAATACAAATTGAAAATATCTCCTGAGTAAAAATAAATGCCGCCGACGGGAATTGAACCCGTGCCTTCTGATCTCCGGTCAGGTGATCTGTAACCACTGAGCTATGTCGGCTTATTTCCAACCCGCCAAATGATTTAATATGTACCAGTACCTCAATCAACAATTACTGCTTATTATATTTTTTCACCGGTAAACAATTAACTTTATTTTTGTAGGAAAATCTTTGTTAGTGCTAAATTTCTCACTAGATGGCGTCGAGCATGCGATATCTTCATTTATTGGTGAAATATTTTTGACTTGTCAAATATTAATATTTTTACTGACGACTAATTATTGCTTATAATTATTTGTTATCCCTTGTGCTATGCATAAAAACTTGTCTTATAAACATTAGTTTACAATTTAAAAAAAAAAAAAATACTGATTTAAGAGAAATTAAATTGTCAAGAAATCTGAAATTAACCTATTTATGTAAATCAGGCTATCGCCAATCGAACTTTATTTTAACTCGTTTTTTACAATTTTAAGATTTTAACCACTCGGGTCACTTGTGCTGTATTTTTAAGATACATCAAAAATCGACGATTCAACATCATGAGAAACATGAAAAGTGAGATAGTCTGTGCTATATCTGTCAAATAAAATTCGTTTTATATTTTTTTATAATATGGTCAGACATACAGGATCCTGGAATTAAGGGCACTAACTTTTGGAGGTGATTTTATATGATGGTAGAAGTAAAGAAGAAATTAAAGTTTTTCAAATTCCATCTTTTTTTATCTCTAATAAAATGTACTAAAATATAAAAGTACACGAACACGTTGGAATTTCGATAAATCTAATTTTCTTTTTCTACTTCTAAAATCATTTAGAATCACCCCGTAAATTATATAACTTTACCCCCGGACACCCTTTATGTTTAAAACAGTTTTAGAAAGAGAGATACCCTAGCTTTTTCTCTGTCGAAAAGTTCACCATATACCTATTCGAAAAAAATTGAATATGAATGTCAAACGGGAAAATTTCTAAATAAATCTCTAATCCGACAGACTTCGTAACTAACACGACGTTATATTATTTTTGAATGGTTTGAATACGTTTTTTTCTAATACAGTATCGAACCTACAGAAATCTAATAACTACTGGACCGATTTAACAAAAAATTTCAAAATTTGTTCTTATTAGTGCCAGTAGTATTTTGAGAGTGGTTTAAATGGTAAAATAAGTCGGGGACACCCGAGACTACACATTATAGCTGCACTGGAATGAGATAACTGTGCAAATTAAAATCGTTTTAATGGTTACAATATGGTATACTGTAGTGAATAGCCGAAAAAGTCGGGGACGCCCTAGGAACACTTGGCATGATCAAATGAAACAAATACTTATGTGTGATAAAATGCGGCGCATGAGTTGAACGAATAAAGGAGTGTAGGGAGAATGTATGACTTGGAAGCGAATGCCAGATAAGTCGGGGGATGCCTGACTAAAAAAATACTTTAAAAAACAAACTTTTAATTTCGTTACAATAACATTATTTCCTCCTTGAAAATGCTACCAGTTTTCGGGTACTCCAGAATTCATAACCTCAAAACATTACTTTATAACCCCGAGCAACGCCAGGTAAACACCAGATAGTAATACATTAAAGGACTTTACATTAAGGTTCACAATACAAATATAAATAAGGGTTCTTACTGAGAAAGAAAAAAAAATATAAGAGGAAGCAATCAAAGCACTGCGAGGTTTTCAAAAACACTGCCATGTTTCGTTAATTTACGAGATACTTATTATTGTATCCTTTGGTTAAAAAATACATGCAATTTGTAAACAAAAGTTTAAGGTTAAATGGTAGGTAATAAGTTACCAGAAAAAGGATCAGGTGGTCACAGAAAATGATATCAAAGTTTCCAAGAACTCTGTGTTTGGGGGTAGTTTGTGTATGCAAGTTTTTAGCTTCAAAACATTGTCATTTTGTTGTGCCTTTGTAAAAATTCATAATTTGATTTCTATAAAGTTAACATTCCTTTTTTTGATAAATATGAACACCTCACAAGAGTCACAACAGTTACTAACCGTCTGTTTCTAATCGTGTTATGTTAGGAGGTGGAAGGTAAAGGGGAGGGAGAGGAGATACGAATGATTAAGGTGGTTGACGTATCTGAATTTTCAGCAATGTTTCAATTATGAACGGTGGTGATACTGAGAGTATTTTACGCTCTGGAACGTGCTGCAAATACACCCCATATATTATTTTTTATTAATTAATTGATTTGTGTTAAAAGTTAACTTGCTCACGTAGGGATTTGAACCACGTGTTGTTTTGCATTATATAATATTTATTATCTTATTCCAATTGTTTATTACATTCACGTTATGAATGAATTTTGGGTTTTTCCCGAACTCACTGTGGTAAAATCTACTTCTGTATACAACGGAAGCTCGTTAATACCAAACAACCAATACGTCTCCCGCAGGGCAATTTTGTGGTTATAATTTGAGTGAAATACAAGGATATCCATATTCATAACATGAATTATTTTTTTGATGAAAGTAAACAATCAGAACAAGGTTACTTGATGTTACATCATAAATATCTTATATAATATTGTTTCTAAATGAATCCTCGCTGAGCCAAAACATACTCGGATGACAACAGATATGTTATGGTATAATGTTTCTGTCATTACAACCCATATCCCTGTTGACATTAAGTTGGAATATAACACAAAATATTCGTATTTATCTCTGGAAAATATTGAAAAGGAGGAAGATAAAATATTTGATATAAGCGTAGGTATATTATTTGTTTTCATGGAGGAAAAAACAAGCTTGGATTAATTACGTTTTACATATAGGTTGAAAGGTCATGAATGAGTTCAGTGTTACTACTTAATATTGAAACATTTTTTTAACTCGCTAACTAACTAATGGACCATCACACCATTACTCCGCAGGGGTAGGCATAGAAGACGGACCGCCAAACAAATCGGTCTTGGAACACACTCCTTACCTAATTCACATTCATACATCGTCTCATACATACTCTTCTATTGTTCTGACTCTTGACATGGCCGACTCAAGTATCTGATTCACTTGGTCGCGCCATGTCTTCCTCGGGCGTTCCCGACTTCTGCGACCATTGACATTTGCATCGTATATTCTCCTTACACTCCTTTCTTCGCTCATTCGCTCTACATACCCAAACCATCTAAGCGTCCCTTTCTTGATCTTACTCATTACGCTTATATCAGCCTTGCACTCTTTGCGGATCTCCACATTCTTCACACGATCATACATGGTTTTACCCACATACGCCTCGGGGATCTCATTTCAACAGCTTTCAATCTACTTTCATCCTTTCTTTGCCAGTTCCATGCCTCACTTCCATACATCAGGATAGATACCAACATTCCGTTGTGGACTGCTAACTTCGCTTCTTTGGTCAATTTATTGTTAATACCAACTGCGTTCAGTCCTCCATTAACGGAGTTACCTGCATTTACCCTTCTTTCAATATCTCTATCAGACTTACCATCTCTCGTAAACATACTTCTTGAATACCCAAACTCATCCACCTGCTCCAAGTATTCCTCATTCACAGCTATATTGCACACTGTTTTCGTACTCTCTCTTTCATTTTTATTAACATTTTTGTGACTATCCAAATATTCCAGTTCCTACCGAAATTCCCTTTTCTTTGTTTTGTCCCTTTTCCTAAAAGTCTTACCTTCGAGGAAATCAAGTATGAATATATTTGAAAAAAGAAGCTAACAGCAATTGTCTTTTGTTGTGAAGTGATAGATGTAAATTTTCGCTCCTCGTAATAATTAATAATTATCTTATGATAAGCTTGTAAAAGAGTACAAATTATCAGTCCCAAGTGAATAAACATTATATATTGTCGTATGTGATCAAAACAGTTCGTGTTGTGGAACAGAAGTGCTTAAAATGGTACATGGTACATATAAAAATCAAACACAAACAATTTACATATCACAAAAACTAATAATAAAAATAATAAACAAAACCTTATTTATATTCGTCCGAACTTTTATTAAAACAATTTAAGGTAAGAAAATTAAGAGCCCTATACTTCTACCATGCAACATTACAAATTTATAAAAATAATATTCAAAATAAAGTTGCACCCTTAAAAAATAACAGAAATCTTAGACAAACTTCAATATTTCCTATTCCGAAATGGGGTAAAATTCGGTTTATGGGAGTCACTCGAATAACCGAAATTGAACTTGATTTAGACTAATTTAGGGCTGGGGAATCCGAATTAAGAATTAGGTGGGTGTCGGCACTATTAACTGAGTTATAGGGTTTTGAAATTTCGTACGCGATACATAGAAACCATGGTTTATTTATCAATTATGACATAAGAAAATCAAATTAGTGACGATTTATTAGTCTCACATTTCAGAAGTGCCAACCAAAAAATAAAAAGTGTTGCCATATAATAATAATATTTTTTTACAAAATAGGTTAGGTTTTTAGTTTGGGTTAGAGTAGGCAGAAGAACATGGGAAAAAGGTATTAGAATTAAATCACAAACCAGTCTATACAAACCTAGCGTAGCCCACAAACTATTTGAAAACTGGGATGTAACTCTAAAGGGGACGCGAGCAGGCGTTATTAAAGGGGCAATTTTTTGTAACAGGAAATAACATGGAAAAAAGGTATTAGAATCAAATCACAAACCAGTATATACAAACCTAGCGTAGCCCACAAATTACTTGAAAACTGGGATATAACTCTAAAGGGGACGCGAGTGGGCGTTATTAAAGGGTCATTTTTTTGTTATAGAAAATCACAGTTAGGTTAGGTTATTTTTTTTTTTTTTTTTTTTACAGTGAATACCTCACAAGAGTCCCAACTGCTCCCGTCTGGAGCCAGTGAGACTATGGCATCCCCAATTGGGGGATGTTGTGAGGCTGAAGGTAAGTGGGGAAGGGAAAGAGGAAGGTGGGGAAGTACCTGGCTATTCAGATCTAGTCACTAAACACGGCTAAAGCCATTTGGAGCAACGTTTCAATTCTGAATGGTGGTCTTACACCAGGGCGATACTGGTAGTATCTTCCACTCTGGAACGTGCCGCAAATATACTATATATTATTTTAATTAATTAATTGTGAAATAACACAAATTAATCAAATAAAATTTATTTGCGCACGCCGGGTTCGAACCCGCGACCTTCGGAATGGCAGTCCAATGCGTTACCACTGGACTATGCCGGCCGTATATGGCCGTATATGCCGGTTATATATATATAAATTTAATATTTACAAGATTTTAAATAATAAACTACAAATCTGGCAAATGATATTTAATTTTCTGAATTTTCCATGCATTGATATTATTATTATATGGCAACACTTTTTATTTTTTGGTTGGCACTTCTGAAATGTGAGACTAATAAATAGTCACTAATTTGATTTTCTTATGTCATAATTGATAAATAAAACATGGTTCCTATGTATCGCGTACGAAATTTCAAAACCCTATAACTCAGTTAATAGTGCCGACCCCCACCTAATTCTACAGATTCGGATTCCCCAGCCCTAAATTAGTCTAAATCAAGTTCAATTTCGGTTATTCGAGTGACTCCCATAAACCGAATTTTTTCCCCGAAATGTAAAAAAACAATAGGATAGTTCAATCATAAATATCTGGGAGGTAAATTTTTTTAATTCACTACCAGAAAAAAATAGAAACATGAATACAAATATAAAAGAATTTAATAGCCACCTTACAAATTATTCTGAACACTTGAAATGAATCATATCAAATTTAAACCAATATAATAACAATACCCATACACACAAGCCCTGCTTGTTTATGTGGGTACATCAAATACTTATATTATGTAATTAATAACTGTATTATATTTATTTGTAATTCGTGTATCTTTTTGTTTTGTTTAAGATTAAATAAAAAATATAAATGTACATCTATCATCTTACAGTGCCCACGGAACCTTCAAGAAAACACCAGAATATCAAAAAAACATCTTTCACAAGTTAAAGGCATCCTTTACCCCACTCATAAGTTTACTCGTTTTTTTCTTCTTTTTTTTTCTTTTTTATAGTCCATTCGTCCAGCACTAATCGATGATTGTGTCCGTTATCTTTTTTTCTGTGTCTTATTCTGTTTCATGTTTAGTTTAATTTTATTAGTATTATCTTATTTTTATCTTGTCTTCTTAACGAATGAATTGATAGGTTTCTTAATAAACTTTTAGTAAAATACGAATATATTATCACGATGTCAAAAAACGTGTTCTAAAAAATTCAAAATATTTGAGCATTTCGTCATTATATTTTATAAAGGCAGGTGTATGAACACGTGTTCCGGTATATTAAGAATTTACTAAAAGTTTATCAGGAAACCGAATTACCAGTAATTTGAAGAGATTCTTATTAAATTGGCAATACTCGTTTTTCTCCGTGTGTTGTACGTAGTGATGGACACGATAAACAAAAAAAAAACTGAACAAACCTTCGCAGAATTCATCATTATGATTAAAAATACTTGAAAAGGCAACACTCTGTAATTCGATATCTGGGGCGTCTGCTTCCTGAACAATCGAACGAAGATTGATAGAGCATTTAGCTCAAGAGGTCAGGCCATTAATCACGCGGAGGTTATAATGAATTGAAAATAAAACATCGCCTTTGCCTCATTAGCTGAAAAACATTTAATACGAGTATATTGACCCAAAAAGATATCAAGAAAATACATTTTCCCTTTTCCTTTTAAAATTGCCGGTGTCATCCTATCAAACATTGGGTGTCCATACTATCAAACATTGGGTGTCCATCCTATAGAACATTAGGTGTCCATCATATCAAACATTTGGTGTCCATACTATCAAAAATTGGGTGTCCATCCTCTAAAACATTGGTTGTCCATCCTATCAAACATTGGGTGTCCATCCTATAAAACATTGGGTGTCCATCCTATCAAGCATTGGGTGTCCATCCTCTAAAACATTGGTTGTCCATCCTATCAAACATTTGGTGTCCGTCCTATCAAAAATTGGGTATCCATCCTATAAAACATTGGGTGTCCATCCTCTAAAACATTGGTTGTCCATCCTATCAAACATTGGGTGTCCATCCTATAAAACATTGGGTGTCCATCCTATCAAGCATTGGGTGTCCATCCTCTAAAACATTGGTTGTCCATCCTATCAAACATTTGGTGTCCGTCCTATCAAACATTGGGTGTCCATCCTATCAAACATTTGGTGTCCGTCCTATCAAACATTGGGTGTCCATTATATCAAACATTGGGTGTCCATCCTACCAAACATTAGGTGTCCATCCTATTAAAAATGGGTGATTCTTGGCTCTTCGCAAAAGCTTTTCGTAACAATCGACATTTATTTTTTTAAAATAATAATGGTCTTTATTCCAGAAAGTGGAGAAGTTAGCGCAATCCCAAACATCCTTCTCTATAAGATAACAACAAACTTCATCGATGCACACATAACAATTTAATTTTTTTTGTTTTAAATTATTTCACAGGAAGCCCCGAGAAAAAAAAATCCTCAGGGCCTATGTTATCTTTGGGCATGCTGTGTATAGGGGTTTTTTTTTAAGGAAAGGAAGGAGACAAAGTTCTGGAAAGGAAAAAGGTACGAGGGGTGGGTAGGAATCTGTCCAGGAGTGACTCCATTTAGACATATTGTTAAATGATAATATTCTTCGATATTCATTTTGCAAAGACCGTAAAAAAATCATTTAAACTGATACCAACAATTTCAAATGTCCTGTTTGAGTTAACAAGTTTTGTTGTATACGCCACTCTATAATCAACTAGATCTCTAATTTTATCAAGAGTTATTGCCTTTCTTCTTTCGCATTCAATCTCTCATTTCAACAAAGATTACAGAATGTAATTTTCTCTTTAATTAAAGTAAAATATAATTTTGCCTTCCCTTTTCCATGCAATTTGATCGATGATCAAGAATACCGTAGTAGAGTGGGAGACAAATACATAAAACAATAAAACTAACTAAGAACAGAATCAATACGATGAACAAATTTTTAATTCTCAATTTGTTGGCAAGCTTCACTCTCAGAACTAAACTCAATTGGCGGTTTACTTGAAACTAACCAAAAACTTTTCAGTGAATGAGTACATTTCAAAATAAATTGTTTTAGCAGAAATGACCACCTTCTTCTCAGTGATGAGAACGGTACTACATTATTCTAGGGTGTAACAGAAAGTTTTAATTTATAAATTCAAATTCCACGAAACGTACAATCCCGGATAGGGGTACATTTTAGATTTTCTGTAATCTCAAAGGAGATAATATACACTATTAACTATTCGAGTAGTTCTTTGGTATCTTTGTTAGTGTAAATGACAGTTTTAATTCGTTGGTCGAAGGTTCTCCAGTTAAATCAAATCCAAATGGCTCTTGAATTCAAATGTCAAAACTTATGTGAAAATATCTTACGCAGACGACACTGTAGTTATCACAAAAGGAAAATCATGGGAGGAAACAATGAGGATAGCCAATATCAATATAAACATACTCAAAACATGGTTCGACCTAAATTGTCTCTCACTAAATACCGAGAAAACATATTTCATCCCATTCTCTTTGCAGGAAAAAATTTTTGAAAACAATATTACCATTAAAATCCATTCATCACAATGTGAAAATAAAAAAGAATGCGGTAATGTAAATTGTTTACCAATAATATGCAAAAATAGTATAAAGTATCTGGGTATCATAGTAGATAGACAATTAAAATGGAACGAACAAGTCCAAAATACGGCAACCAGAGTAAGAAAACTTATTTACTTATTCATTAGATTGAGAAACATCCTTTCATATAATATGATTAAAATTATATATTTTTCTCTTGCCCAATCCATATTACAATATGGTATAATCGGTTGGGGAGGGACTTTCAAAACTAACCTTTCACCTGTAGAAAAGGTTCAGAGGTTAATTTTGAAAGTCATCCTAAGAAAACCATCGATATTTCCAACCACGGAGTTTGAATCGTTTAGGGTTCTAAGAATGCACTGTTAAAAATTCATAAAGACCATTTCAATTCAACAATTTCTACAAAAATAAGTAACCGATCTAGATCACGTGGTAACTTAAATTCCTAAATGTAATACTAGTGCTTGTCAACACCATTATACTTATCAAGGTATAAAATTTTTTGATGCCCTTCCGGATAAAATTAAAACTGAAAAAATTACAAAACTTTCAAATCACAAATCAAACAACTTTTAAATAAACCCGACGGTAATCACAAGTTTTAATTTCATTGGATACATTTTTCAAATAATTGTTTATATGAACTCATTTGTAATTTTTATTGATTACATTTTCCTAAATTAACGTTATGAATTTAGGAAAATTGATTAATGATTAATAAAAAAAAATATATATAAACAAAATATAATATTTAAAAAAAATATACATATCCTCTAAAGTTATATAATCCGCTTCCTAATATGTGCTAATATGCGTTTATTGTTGTTGCAACCCTTAAATGCATACTGTTGTAAAACTGCAACATACCGTTCAAACCACCTTTAACTCTTTGGTGTATACTTAATGCATGCTGTTTTAGAATTATCAAGTTCACGGTAATATATTTTATCGAGTGGCATCACCTTTTTTTTCTTTCGCGAATGTCAAATGTCACATTTTCTTCAACAAAGTGAAGATTCTCGAAAATTGGTTGGAGGTTAGAATTACAGTTTGGTTTTGCTGTTATTATTTTGATTTTCTTAGGTAAGTAGATACAATAATACAATACTTATATGTAATAACTCGCATTTTTCCGGTACACTTATTAGTTTTTAGAATTTTTTTTTTGTTTTTTATTTTTTTTTTCATACGTAAATTGTTCATATTATTTTTTATTAAATACATGGTTGTGTAAATTTGCAACAATTTTTTATAATCAAATATCATTAAAAAATTACAAATAAAATAAATTCTTTATATTTCCTTGCATATGCATGTAAATATCTACAAAATATATTTTTTTCCAGAAAATTTAATAAATCATGCATTTAAGGGTTAAGTACCCATTTCATACAAGATTGCCAGCTCGGTCTTTGAACAATTTACTACCAGTACTGTACCTACCTACTATTATTTCGTACCTAATAAGTACATTTTTATTCATATATTCATTTTTATGTTTAGTAACTATGATATTATTTAAGTTATATTTTTTATTTTTTAGTTTGTAAGTAAATTTCTTATTTTCTTAATTATATAGTGTTATCAAATTTATCATCTAATTTTATAGCTATTTGTTAATTTTTAGCTACATCAACTAGTGAAATTTTACAACCTATAAACCATAATGACTCACAACACTTCCCAACTCAAACACGAGAAATAATTTCTCAATTGAGTTTGGCAATT
The DNA here is from genome assembly GCF_061612785.1 of Hesperophylax consimilis. Classification (NCBI taxonomy): domain Eukaryota; kingdom Metazoa; phylum Arthropoda; class Insecta; order Trichoptera; family Limnephilidae; genus Hesperophylax; species Hesperophylax consimilis. The sequence continues at coordinate 4,544,308 of NC_142846.1, forward strand.
TTTTGATAAAAATTTCTATTTTTTTCGCAATCAGCCTCGAAATATCAACATTTGTAAATTATTGTAATGTGTTTGTATATTCAATAAAAAAATGCTTTGAAGCAAATAAATATTTTAACATTTTACGAATGGAATTTGTCAGAATTATGCCTCCTAATTAAATAATTAATAATTATGGATCAGAACCACTCAGAATTCAGTGAAAAGCAATAATATATCTCAAGCAGCAAAATGAATCGATTGATCTTTTACCTGGAATGTCTACGTCAGAGGTCATAAAAGATGCAATATACATTTTAATACGTCAACTCACCAGAGATCAAATGGGAAAATAATTATCCGGCTCCAAATATTTTCATATCAGAGGGTTCGGCTCGGTAGAACTTCTAACAGGGCCTATAAATCCTACCGATCCCTAACATAAATATTTAAAAAATCTTTCGTTATCCTACATGTATTCAAAATGACCGACTTTTGCATCTTTATACATAATTTTTTTGATAGATCTAATACGCCTAAATTTTTAATGAGAGAGCTAAGTATAATGCCAGTAGCCGAAATAACGAATGGTAAAATTTTTATAGTCTGAGAATGCCAAATTCTTTTTATTTCATTTCCTAAATCTGTGTGTTTTCTTATTTTTTCACTAACAAATTTTTGAATATTACAGGAATTTGGAATAGCGACATCAATGATATAAGTTATTTTTTTAAATTTTGTCATGTAAAACTATATCGGGTCTATTACGACTAATCGTTCGGTCTGTTAGTATAGTTTTGTCATAATATATTTTATAAAATTCGTTTTCTGTAAATGAATTTGGTTCGTATTCATAATATGGTACTATATTACGGCAGTCAATCAAGTTATGTTTAGTTACCAAATTTTGGTGAATTATTTTTAAAACTTGATTGTGCCTAAATTTATACTCGGACGGTGCTAATATAGAACATCCCGATATAATATGTTCTATAGTTTCCGGAAAAACCAAACATTTTCTACACAAATCATCAATTTGATTTGTATCTTTAAGCATATGCTTTCTATAATTTTTAGTATTAATGACTCTATCCTGAATGGCAAGCATAAATCCTTCTATTTCTGCGCTCAACTCTCCAATACTCAACCATTTGTTTGACGAAAATTT